>NW_006435066.1:382717-395994 GCF_000325575.1 Pteropus alecto | reverse complement strand
GTCATTTGGTATTTATCTTTCTCTGTCTGACTTATTTCACTCTGCATAATAACTTCTAGGTCCATCCATGTCATTGCAAATGGTAGGATTTCATTTTCTTTTAATGGCATATATATATATATATATATATATGAACCATAATTTCTTTATCCAATCATTTTATTTTTAATTGATAGTTTTAGTCTTAATTTTGTATCTTGATTTATTTTGTTTTTCTATTTTGTATACATCATTGGTACTTTGCTGTATTCTGTGTTTTGCCAAAGTAAATCGTGTGTGTGTTTGTGTAAAAATTTGGAAGATCATTTTTATTTTAACTGAGAAGTGAAGTTGTTCTGAATAAATATGCACACTTTATCATCAACTGGGAAATTGTTCCAAAATATATGTGATTGATTCTTACTTTGGGGAGAAATGTTTTCATGGTGGGATACAGTAATAAATTTTGAAAGTTTTCATTGAATTATAATTTATATACCCCCAAATCCAATTGTTTTAAATATAAAATATAATGTCTTAGTAACATTTCTAAGTTTTGAATCTATCACCAGAGTTTAGATTTAGAATATTTTTATCCTACCAATAAGTTCCCACATGCATGCTTAAGGTTAATCCCCATTCTCTACCTAGCCCTATGCAACCATTATTCTTTTTTCTATTTATATATTTGTCTTTCCACATTTAATTTCAAGGGAATCCTGTAATATGTAGTCTTTTGTATTGGCTTCTCTTTTTCCTTTTTAAGTAATTTTTAAAATTGCCATTAGCATACATTATTATACTGGTTTCAGATATACAACAGAGAGATTAGATATTTATATAACTTATGAAATGATTACCTTGATAAATCTAGTACCCATCTGACACCATATATAGTTATTACGATATCATTAACTATATTCCTTATGCTATGTTTTATATCCCCATGACTATTTTGTAACTACCAATTTGTAGTTCTTAAGCCCTTCATCTTTTTAAACCACCCTCTAACTCTTCTCATTTGGCAACACTCAAAATGTTCTCTGTATCCATGAGTCTGTTTTTTTTTGTTTGTTTGTTTGTTTGTTTGTTTTGTTTTTTAGATTTCACATGTGAGTGAATTTATATGAAATTTGTCTTTTTCTGTCTAACTTACTCCACAATTACTTAGCACAATACCCGCTAAGTCCATCTATGTTGTTGCAGATGGCAAGATTTTATTCTTTTATTATGGCTGAGTAATAGTCCAGTATATATATGTACCACCTCTTCTTTAACTATTTATCTGTTGATGAACATTTGGTTGCCTCTATATCTTGGCTATTGTAAATAATGCTGTAATGAACATATGGATTCATATATTCCTTCAAAATAGTATTTGAATTTCTTTGAATAAATACCCAGAAGTGAGATAATTGGATCTGTCTTTGTCTCTTGTTATAGACTTTGTTTTACAGTCTTTTTTTATCTGATATAAGTATTCTTAGTCTAGATTCTTATTTTTTTTAATTTCCATATTCACGAAATATTTTTTTTTTCATACCTTTATTTTCAGTTCGTCGTGTGTCTTTCAATCTGAAATGAGTCTCTTGTAGGGCAGCACATGTAAGGGTTTTGTTTTCTTGTCTGTTCAACCACCATATCTTTTGATTGGAGCACTTAATTCATTTACATTTGATATAATTATTGATAGATATGTAGTTATTGCCATTTTATTATTCATATTTTTATCTTTTTTTTTTCTTTTTTTCTTCTTCTTAAAGAAGTCTCTCTAACTTTTCCTATAATACAGGCTTGGTGGTAATGAACACCTTTACCTTTTTCTTGTCTGAAAAGCTCTTTATCTGTCCTTTGATTTAAAAGAAAATAGCTTTTTTGGGTAGAGTAATCTTGGTTTTAGATCCTTGGTTTTTATCACTTTTAATATTTCTTGCCAATCCCTTCTGGCCTGAAAGGTTTTTGTTGAGAAATCAACTGACATTTTTATGGGAGTGCCCTTGCAGTTAACTAATTGCTTTTCTCTTGCTGCTTTTAAGATTCTCTTTGTCTTTAACCTTTCGCATTTTAATAATGATGTGCCTTGATGCAGGCCACTTTGGGTTCATCTTGTTTGAGACTCTTTGCACTTTGTGGGCTTTTAAGTCTCTTTCTTTCAGCAGGTTAGGGAAGTTTTCAGTCATTATTTCTTCAAGTAGATTTTCAATTCCTTGCTCTCTCTCTTCTTTTTCTGGTACCCCTATGATGCAAATGTTGGTACACTTGATGTTTTCCCAGAGACCCCTTAAACTATCTCTATTTTTTTATTATTTTTTCTCATTGCTGTTTCCTGTTGTAGTTGAGTCCTGGTTGATCTTTGCAGATCAATGGGAGGAATTGATACATTGGTTGATTGGTTATGAAAATTGGCTGGTGACTACAGTGGAGATGTTGTACATGGAATGACTCTACAGTGCAGGATTCACTTTAGCAGGGCACACCTCAGTTTTCCCTTTGGGTATGTTTTCTCGATTGAAGCCCTGGGTCGTGCTCTGGTTCTGTCCTTTAGCGCTGTCTGAAGCCAACCCCCAGGTATGCCAGCCCAGGGGACTCCTAGGAAGGACCCTGGTATAAGCCAAGTTCAACTGCAGCCTGTGACTTGCCCAGGACCACCTGGAATGAAGCACCAAGCAATCCCCAGATGGTTACCACCTGCACTGTGCTTGGAGGTACCTTGAGAGGCAAAGTAATGAAGCAAGGCAACTGCTGCTAGTGTCAGGTTTGGGGCTGCTCAGCTAGAAGTATGGGGCATACCAAGGCCAGATACTGCTTGTTTGGGGTTTGTAAACCTTTGAGAGGTTTTAGGAAAGTCCACAACATGAGCCAAGAGAGTGTATGAAAAATTCATGGGAAAGGGTTTGGGTGGGCTCACAAGTTGCGTGGGGTAGAGTGTCAGGGAATCATCATGGCAGCGTAACCAGTGTTAGCCTGGTTAATGGAGACTCAGATATGGTGGCTACCTGTGTCTTTATGCTGAGAGTGGGGAGAGCTTAACAAAGAAACAATGAATTCTGTCAAAACTTCTGTCTGGGAGAAAGCTGCCCCTCCAGCCCTCACCCTGAAGCCAGACAATTCAGTTCCTCCCTGTATGTCTCTGGTGCCTTTTGAGTTGCTGCTCCAGTGCTGGAGCTCAGAGTGAGTGAGGCCATCAATGAGTATATTTGTGTGTGTCTCCTTTAATAGGAGTGCTTAGGACTCCAGCAGTCCTTGTCTTACTTAACCACAATCTCTGCTGGTTTTTAATCCAGAAGTTGTGGAGACTTCTCTCCTCAGCACTGGAACCCTGGGTTGGGGATCCCATTGTGGGGCTGGGACCCCTTCTTGCTCCAGGTGAACCTCTGCATCTAAGATATCCTTCCCGATTTTAAACTGCCACATGTGGGACCAGCTTGTTCTGCATATCTACTCCTTCTACCATTCTCGATATGGCTTCTTCTGTATGTCCTTAGTTGTAGGACTTCTGTTCAGCTAGTCTTTGGCTGATTCTCAATGATGGTTGTTCTATAGTTTAGTTTTAATTTTGATGTAGTTGTGAGAGGAGGCATACACAGCATTTACCTACTACTTCATCTTGACTAGAAATCCTGTGTTGGCTTCTTTTAATTCTCATAATATGTTGGAGTTTATTTTGTAGCATGTATCAATGTCTTGTTCTTTATTGCTGTTTAAAAACATACTTTATTTAGACTACACATTCACCAGTTGAGGCTATTTAGGAATGTTTAATTTTGGTTATCATATTTTTCAGTTCTAAAATTTTCATTTGGTGTTGCTATATTTTTTCTATTTCTTTGTCGAGATTTATTTTTATTTGTATTTGTTCTAAGAGCACTTGTGATTTTTTTACAGGAACATTTTTATAATACTTCTTTTAATATTTTAGAAAATTCCAGCAACCATGTAATTTTGGCATTAGCATCTACCAATTATTATATTATTAACAACTTTATTGATACATAATTCGTATACTATACAATTCACTTATTTAATGTATATATTTCAATGAGTTTTAGTACATTTACAGAGTGTATATCCATCATCACAATCACTTTTACAGTATTTTAAACATTCCTAAGATATCTAATACTCATAAGCAATCACACACCATTTCTCCCTATCTCTCATCCCCTGTAAGTGACTAATCTACTTTATGTTTCTATGTAGTCTTGCAACACACATTCACCTACTATGAAAATTTAATATTAGTGGAACTGTATAGTATGTGGGATTTTGTGATTGTCTTATTTTACTTAACATGTTTTTAAGTTGCACCTATATTATAATATGTATCAGTGCTTCATTTCTTTACATGGCTAAATAATGTTATTTCATTGTAAGAATATATTAAAAAAACTATTCACAAATTAATGAACCTATGTATTTTCACTTTTGGGTAATTATGAGTAATGATGTCATGAGCATTCATGTGCAAGTTTTTGTATGGGTATATGTTTTTATTTTTCTTGGGTAGATAGTTAGGAGATAAAGAACTGGATCATATGGTAAATTTATGTTTATCCTTTAAAGAAACTTCATAAATGTTTTCCAAATTGGCTGTGCCTTTTATATTCCCACCAGGCATGTATGAGTATTCATATTACCTACCATAAATTTTTGTTGTGGAGAAAGACCATAAACACATACCACTAACACCAAATAATCTCAGTTCACCTGGAAAAATTTACAATAGAGAAAAGAACTTACACCCACACCAAAAATGCTTTAAATTTTTTTTAAGAGCAGAAAACATCTATGCAACTGTGTAAAAAAAGTGAGCTTCCTGATTATAGAGTTAGCTTTGCAATGAACATTGGACCTCACATGCCCACTGACTGGTGTCAGCCTATTCACTTGAGCTAACTAAGACCTCTTCACTAAACCATCTGTGAAACTACACAGAGATGAAAAAATTATGAAGCATATTGTAAAGCACAAGTGAATATCTTTTAACTATTGTTTTCATCACAAAGATTTTACGTGATCCATTTTCTCACTTCCCTCACAACTATTTTCAACATCATACAGTTTTCTTTTCAGAAATTTAATTTTATATTTATATATTTTTATATTTAGATCTATGTTTACAAAAATTCTATATTTTCTTTATTTTAAGAATGATTATGTTCAGTTTTTCAAAAACAACATCCAATTTTGTTTCATCTCAATGTAATTAGAATAAGTTCTTAGAATGTGTATAAATTGTATGTTTTCTGATATCTTTCATGTATAAAATGTGCTCGTTTAGACAAAATCTTTATTGATTTTGTTTTCTGAAATATCTATCTATAACTTCCAGTAAGTATTTGTGGATCTACTCCAGAGCTCCTGAATTAGAAACTGTGGTGTTAGAAATATCTATTTTTAGCAAGCTGCTAAGTGATTCTGATGCACTCTAAACTTTTCTATCCAATATTTTTAATAAATTTTCCAATCTTCCCTGGATATTTATACCCAGATGACACAATACAATAAAATATACTTCTAAACGTCATAATATAATCAAGTTATCTGAGAAGGGACATCTTCATAATCAACCAACATGATGATGCCGTGACAACACATAGGGACTCTCAATCACAGCTTTCTTATAAGGAGAACCATTGAATTTGGTTTACTTTTGTAATTCCTAAAAGTAACATTTTCTCTTGGTGAAAAACAAAGAGTAAATTCAAGGCAAATAGTACACATACCATTATACGTTGTTATGGTATGTCATGTTAGTCATCAGTTATATTTTAATACTGGCAACTTAATCAAATTAAGTGACATTACACAGTATGTAATTTTATAGAAATGACTTGTGTTAGAACATTGAAACACATGCTGAACATAAACTATTAAACTTAAATAAGCTATCTGAGAGCATTTTAAAATTTTTTTATGGTGGCTATTCCTAATAGCAGTAAATTTTGTGGTAGAATAATAATACATAAGGGATGAGAAACTCAAAAATATAAACCACAGTTTTAAATTACTTTTAATCACTGAAGCTTATAACTATGATAACTTAAAAGCAACTGTGCTTTCTATATCCATACGTTTTCACTGGGAATCCTGTTTTAAAGGATAATTGTATTCTTCAGGAGAAAATGCACGAGTTTACTCCTTATCATTTGTAATGTATTTCCATAATTCCTAATACAATTTCCTATACACTATTAATGTAAAATTCTATTCAATCCAGGAATTAATAATGTATGTCTAAAGTCTTGCATTTAAAAAAAAAAAATAGAAAAACAATAATAAATAAGGAACTTGAATAGAAAGAACACTCAAAAGAGAAGCTATATATATATATATATATATATATATATGATAAGGAAATAAATTTAACTTAACTTTAATAAATATCAAATATATATAGCCAGGCAACCAATGGTCACGTCAGTATATTTTGGGAAATTTTATTTGACTCATACCCTAACCTTACTACTTAAGCTCATGAAATTGATGTTGATATCTTAGTTGGCTTTAGACAAATAAATGATATTAAGTTGATATAAATAACAGGGAAAAATAACATTATTTTCTCCCATTGTGCCATTCAGAGAAAATCCAATTTGGTGACAGAAATGTCTGGTTTGTGGTAAGTAACCTATTGAATTAAGAGTAGTAGCTAGATATTTCAAACTGCTAGCTCCTGAAGGAAAAATGCCTGATTGTGTACTTTTACTAACATTATTACAATTTATTTGGATTGTTAGTAGGACTTAGGGAAGTGAGTCATTTGTCAGGACTCAGAAAGTGAAGTAACACAGTTTTAAATGAATTTGAATCAACTCTTACTATTAAATTGGCAGGTGAGAAAGTTCTAGAGTGTACATCCTCCAAATTAGAAGAACCCTGTGGAGAAATAATAATATTTAATATGAGGTTTCACCCCAATGAGGTTTACAAAGTTATATTGTTCCATACCACTTAGAGGTTTTTATAAACACATTTCTAGACATTATTAAAAATTCTTTACACCAAGTGATTTGCATGACCAAAATACATTTGCAATCCAAACTGAACAAAAGTTATAGAGAAAATGGAATTCAAGAGCATAAGCTCACTGATCCTTTTGTTTCGACAATCAAAATCATTATCATGTGCTCAATGTTCAGCACAGATCGCAAATATATATAAATATATATTTTTGCAAAATAAAGCAATACGCACTGTAAATAAAACCTTCTCTCAAGTGGGAATGAATATTCATGCACATTAATAATAACTCTCTTACTTGATTGTTTCTCTTCTGTGCTACATTAGTACTCCTACATTAGTACCCCTATATTAGTCTCCTACGTTAGTACTGAGACTATTTCCTGAGTGAAAATGCCATTTTTACAAGAGCCATGTATATAGTTGTGGCTCTGCCACTAATTTACAACATACTGTGTGATCATATGTATATATGAGAGATTGAGATTTATTTTAGAGAATTGGCTCATGCACCAGTGGAGGCCTGGTAAGTCCAAAACCTAAGTGTAGGCTGACAGGCTGAAGACAGAGATTTGCAATTTGAGTCCAACAGAGGTTTGCTGGTATAAGAGAAAAGAACTTACACCCACACCAAACTCACCTCTTTCTGGGAGGTCAGCTTCTGTCAGTTTCTGTCCTATTAGAGTGAATGAGGCCCACACACATTACGGAGAGCAATCTTCTTTTCACAAGTTCCATCTGTTTAAATATTAATCTCATTAAAAAAAAAAAAAACTACATTTACAGAAACATCCAAAATAATGTTTGGTCAAATATCTGAACACTGTAGCCTAACCAAGTTGATGTATATAATTAACTATTACAGATGCTAATACAAATAAATTAATGGCTGATTGATTATCAAATGTGTGGTATGATTAGAAGAGGATGGAAGAAAAGCAAGCCTGGATGAATTCCTTGAGACAAGATTTAGTTACTCATGAATATAATTTATGTGCAATGCATGGCTTCTGGCATAAGCATATCAACATAAGACAAGTTTATAAAGGGCAAAAAAATGCAATGTAGCAATAAGTTTTACACTGAATTTCAGTTTTCATAAATTCATCCTTTCATGAAATAATTAAACAAATATTTACTTCTTGTCTACTGTGTGCCAATTACCATCTTCTCTCTTTAGTATTTTTTATAATGCCTAGAACAGAACAGTAGTTATACTATAAATACTTGTTAATTGACCACCAAAAAGTAAAATGTTAGTAACTATATTATGAAGATTCTGAAAGTGAAATAATCAAAATCACATTAATTTACTCTCCAATTAGAATTTCAGATAATATATGATATCAGTAATATATGATTTGCTAATCAACAGTGATACTATCAGTGGGAGAATTTTTTAAAAGAATTTTTAAAATTTATATTATTCTGCCTACATTTTATATTATTCTTTTATTTGTCCCATGTTTTGTACCTAAACCTGAACATTAAAAACAGACAGTTATTTCTAAAGTACAGATTTGTCTTCACAGACCACAAAATATGTTCATGAGGAGGTTCATAAGAAGAATCATTAAAAGGCAAAGTTGAAGAGTTGAGCTGTTTATGTGACCAATCCAAGTGTGTTCCTCGAGGAAGAAGAAAACAAACCCCAAGCTCATTGATAATATGGGAGACTGAAGATCAGAAAACAAGGCAAATGGGTGAAACAAATTATAAAAAGGGCACAAACCAACAAAATAAATTTAAAAAAAAAAACAAAAACCGGACAGAACACACTTATTTTTCCAGGTGGAAGAGTCTAGAGGAAGATGTGTTAAACATAGCATATTTGTAAGAATGTGAGCTGCATGAAGACAGAGACTTTAGTCTGTTTTGATTACTCCCGTCTCCTTAGATCTGGAAAAGTGACTGGCATATAGTGATTGGTAAGTAATTCTTGTGAAATGAAGAAAGAACAGAAGGAAGGAAGAAAGAAGGAAGGAAGATAGGAAAGAAGAAAAGAAAAAAGGAAGGAAGTGAAGAAGAAAGTGAGTAGAGAATAAAAGAAGGAAAGACACACATATAGTGAGGTATGGGTTACAAAAAAATGTGCCTACCGTGTGGTTTGTAGATGTTAATCATAACTTTCACATGAACAAGACTTCCTCTTTTAAGGCCATGGCCCTAAGATGTCATAAACACATTATGGTAGATCAGAATCTAAATTCAAATGTCAAATGACAAATTGGTTTTAGTAAATAATTCTTTACATAATTATTGTCAAATTATCTTCATCATTATTAAATTATCTTCCTCTCTTTTCCTTCTCACGTTTTAATTCAAATCCCATTTCAATAAGGCTACTTTATCTAGTTTCAGTTTTCTTTCAATTATATACCTTATCAATCTTCTTAAATATCTTTCGTTCTCATTTTAACCAAATAATTAGGTTCTTATCACGCAGATATTGTTTGTTGTGGTTTATTCTGTTCTAGTTTTTGGTCTACTTTGAGTGGACAGATGTGGATATTTAGATTATTAGTATGCTACAGAGGCATCAATAGTTAAACATGAGTCTCCCTCTGCATAATCTGGGCATAAACTGGTTATAATTTTTTTAAATGGATGTATGGAGACACTACTGTTAATAGTTATTAACTATATTCCTTCCTTTATGACTATGTATCTTTACATACAGTTGATTTAAGTATGGTCCACATAATATAGAGGTTATTTCCATGTATTATATGCTCCATGATGCAAGGAGTAACACTAAGAAAATCTACATTTCCTCATGATGTATTTTTTAATGTTCTTGTTGCAAAAATTAGAAATGTTGCCGAATGTTAATAGACAGTTTCTAAAGTTTGAAAATTAAGTACTTTATTATTCTAGAAGTTGAGACATCTTTTATCTAAAGCTTTGCATCTTATGGAATGGAAATCAGTTTAGTATAAAGTCAACTGGGGCATATGTGTGAATGCCTTTGTAAACCCATGTGATATTTAAGTTTTCACAGAATTATAGAGAATTTCAAATTTATCACTACCACACTATCATTTCATTTTTGCCTTTACTTCAAATAAATTTGAGGCTTCCCAGAAGACAAATGATGCATAAAGCCTGTTCACCATTACCTGATGATAATAGACGGCACTCCATGCTATAGAACTATACGTCATTTTCTAAACGGGCCTATAGACTTTCTTCTAGAAGGGGAAAATAACTTTGCTAACAAAGATAGTGACCATTAATCCCTTTGTTTTGTGATAACTTAAAACAGTTCCTGTATGACACATGCAACTCTTTTAAGCTAGTTAACACTAATAAAGTTTTGAAAATATTGAGACTTCTATTGTCATAAATGGCTCATGCATAGTGTGAAAGAGAAATTTAATATAACAAATATTTTAATATATAATATTGTGCAATTTATGTAAGCTAATTTTATACTGTTAAAGATGTGAATAATAGAATGCTTTATTGATATATTTAATTCTTAGATAATTTAAAATAAAATCAGTTATTTGAATTTTTTGAAATAGCTTAATTGAGATTAAAATTCACATGATATATGATTCACCCACCTAAACTATTGTTTACTTTTATTTAGTATTGTTTAGTATATTTATTAAATTTATGGCATATATCTTTGGCCTTTGTATGAGCTTTTATTGCTGCATAACAAATTACTACAGACAATGGTTTAAAACAATGTATATCTATTTTCTCACAGTTTCCATGGCTTATGATTTGGGGCAAGGCTTAACTTTTTAGTGTCTCACCAGATTAAAATCAAGGAGTCAGTTAGGGATGGAATCTTATTTGCTCAATGTCCTCTCAAGTGCATTGGCTATTGGCTAAACTCATTTTATTTAAATTCTAGGCCTGAACCCTATGTTCTTAGAGGCTACCTGCCATTAACTGCACACAGCTGTCTATACAATATGGTTTTTTCATGACTATCAGGAAAACTTCTGATGCTGCTTTCAATCTTTCACCTTTAGATCCTCTTTTTAAAGTGTGTCAGTTTTCCAGGGCTGCCATAACAAAACATCAGAGACTAAATGGCTTAAACAACAGAAATTTAGTTTTTTATATTTCAGGAAGTGAAAAGTCCAAGAGCACAGTGTTGGTAAGTTTGTCTTCTGAGACTTCTTTCATTGGTTTGCAGATGGCTACAGTCTCTCTCTGTTCTCTCAAGGTCTTTCCTCTGTTCACATGTGCTCACCTCTAGTATCTCTCTGTGAGTCCTAATTTTCACTTCTTTTAGGACATCAGTCATATTGCATTAAGGATCACCCTAATGGCCTTATTAACTTAATTACCACTTTAAAAGTCCCTACCTCCAAATACAGTCACATTTTAAGGTACTAAGGATTACGGCTTCAACATGAATTTGGGGGGGACACTGTTCAGCCCATTAAAAAAGGCTAATTTGTTCAAACCGCCTTCCTTTTAATTAACTAAAATCAACTGATTAGGGACTTTAATTACATATGTAAATTATCTTTACCTTGCTATATAGTGCAATCTAAATCTAATCAAAGGAGTAGAATTCTATCATATTCACAGGTCATGCACACAATCAGGGAGTGGGCTACATACAAGAATGACTCCTTGAGGGTCATAGATTTCTGACTACCATAAGAGGAATACCACAGAAGCAATGCTGTATTCTTAGTGGATATATGATTATTTATATATATTAAAAATCATGGATAATGCATACAATACCACTAATTTTATTCCAACAATATAGATTCCATTTAATTTTATCCTCTCTCATATTTATAAGTCCATTCTCAAGATAGTGGGAAACGTGCTTTTTATTATCCTTACTATTTTACTTATTTAATCAATCTTCTGGCATTTAGCTATTTTCCTATCACTACCACCACCTCTTTCCTTGTACAAATACCTTCCTCACTCCACTCTAACAAACTCTAACAAACCACATTTGAATACTCCTTCACTTATTGATGTAGACTCTAACAAACCACATTTGAATACTCCTTCACTTATTGATGTAAAGGTCCGCCCTTCTATAAATCTAACACCAAGTGCCATACTGCCTAAATGCATGGACACCTGCATTCTAAATATGAACACTAGCATTCTAACTGTATTTGGATTCTGACTACTCTAGCTATATATAACTTCCCCAAGACACACACATACACATACACAAATTTTTCTTCTACATTAAATATTGAAATAATTTAAAAACTTATTTTACTGTATTTAAAGATAATAAAAAAAAATAGTTTTCTTTTTTCAGCCATGGTGCTAGTTTTTCATCTTTATTGGGTGACATTGGTTAATAAAATTATATATGTTTCAAGCGTACAATTCAACAATACATTATATGTATATTGCATTGTGTGTTCACCATCCAAAGTTAAATCTCTTTCTGACACCATATATTGGATCCTCTTTACTCTTATCTACCTCCCCCTGTTCTCTCCAGTAACCATTAAACTGTTGTCTGTGTCCATGAGTCTCTGTTTGTTTGTCTTGTTTGTTGCTTTCAGTGAAATCATATGGTTCTCAACTTTTTCCATCTGAATTATTTTGCTTAGCATGATAAACTCAAGATCCATTCATGTTGTTGCAAATGGCAATATTTCATCTATTCTTATGGCTGAGTAATAGTCCATGTATATATGTACCACCTATTTTTTTATCTAATCATTTATAAAAGGGTATTTTGACTGTTTCCATGTCTTGGCTACTGTAAATAATGCTGCAATGAACATTAGGGCGCATATATCTTTCCTGATAAATGTTTACTTATTTTTTGCACAGATACCTAAAAAAAGGGATTGCTGGGTCATATGGTAATTCTATTCTTAATTTTTTGAGGAACCTCCATACTGTTTTCCATAGTGGCTGTACTAATTTACATTCCCACCAGTAGTGTATGAGGGTTCTTTTGTTTTCACAACCTCTCCAACATTTATTATTACTTGTCCTGTTGATGATAGCCATTCTAAAATATGATAATTTTCATTTATTTGGGCCCCATATGCATGAAAAAATATGTTTAAAAATAAATGTCTATGAAAGTGATGTAAGAAGCATGGTGGAATGAGGAGTCCCCTTGAACTTGTCCCTTGAAATTACAGCAAATTGAATAGCTACAATCTAATAGGAGATTCCCAGCCTAATACATAAATACATCTGAGAGATCTGCACATCAGAGGATCTAAAGATGAGTGAATCAGGCAAACAAGGGAGGAAGAAAAAGAGAAGAGTGGAGACTGGTACTGCAGAAGCAGCCCAGACCTTCCTGAAGAACTTGGGAAGAGGAGAAAACCACACTAAGGTGTGCACTCTCTGTAGCCCTGAGC
>NW_006435066.1:377572-382696 GCF_000325575.1 Pteropus alecto | reverse complement strand
GTGGTGGAGCCCAGTGATCAGGGCAGAGAACAAAGCAGACTCAGAGTTCAGAGGTGGAAGAGTTGTGTTCTAGCAGCTGCCATTGCCAGGAAGAAGGCTGGATCATGGAGGTTGGCCAGCCCTCCCCACCTTTCCAGAGCTTGTCTCCAGGTACCCTCCCAGAACCAGCAGCTGACCCCAAGCAAATCTGTGGCAGCAAGTGTCAGTCTACAGAGCAAGGAGTCTACAACAACTAAAGAGACCCACACTATGGTCACAGTGACAGTGGTGGAGATAGAGAGGCCTGGCAGTGACTATTACTGAAAGGAAAACAGGCACAGCCACACAGGTGGCCTCTCTCAACTCACTCAACCCTCAGCCATCCAAGCTAATCTGAGTGGAGACACTTGGGCACCTTAGGCATCACAACACTGCATCTGTCTGCTGGTGCAGCACTGGGACTTCAGTGGCTCTTCAGAGGCTCTGAATCCTATAGTCTATCACGTTCTCTCATGATGGTGGATGGTGGAGCCCTGGTACTGAGGTGACCTGGTCACAGAGGAGATCCACACCTCTGGGAAATAAATAGCTTTTTTTTTTTTTGCCACTCAGCAGAGATCCAAGAGGCCTGGCTTGCCTTGTGCAATACCTACAAGAAAATAAAAATAACATCTTTTTATCAACTTGCAGAAGAAAGATCGCTCTTAATAATATATTTAAAAAAAAAAAAAAACAGTACATTGCAATAAATGCGTAGGCTGAGAAATAATTTATCAAATACCATGAATAACCAAGATGACAAGACAGCCCTGAAAAAAATATCTCCAGAAAATAAACTTAATAATATAGAATTAATTATGCAATTTAAATGACAGAGAATTCAAGATTGCAGTTAAGAAAAATTTAACAAGATGCAAAAAAAAAAAAATCAGATAGGCAGTTTAACAACTCAGAAAAATAATCAATGAATAGCAGGAATAATTTATTTTAAAAATTGAAACAAATAAAAACATTAAACTTCTGAAGATAAAGAACTCAATAAAAGAGTTAAAGAATAAAATAGCAAGCTTAGGCAATAGAGCTGACCATATGGTGGAAAAAAAAAATAGTGATGTTGAAGACAGAAACCTGGAAATGATGCAGATGGAAGAAGAGAGGCTTGAGAATAAAAAAAAAGAAAGAAAGAAAGAAAGAACTCAACAATAACTAGCTGACACCATCAGAAAAAGCAATATAAGAATAATGGTATACCACAAGAAGAGAGAAAGAACGGAAAAGAGAGCTTATTCAAACAGTCAATGGCACTACCCAAACTTACGAAAAGAACTGGATTCTTGTATCCAAGAAGGAAACAGAACACCTAAATATCTCAATCCAAAAAGTCTTTCTCTGAGAAACATTATTAAAACTGACAAAAATTAATGACAAAAAATTCTCAAGGCAGCCAAGGGAAAGATGATGGTAACCTATAAAGGAAAACCCATTTGATTATTATAGGATTTTTTAGTAGAAACTATACAAGCTAGAAAGGTGTGAAATGAAATATGCAAACTATTAAAAAAGAGAAATTATGAACCAACAATAATATATCCAACAAAGTTCTCCTTTAGATATGAAGGGGAAATAAAGACTTTTTAGACGTACAGAAGCTGAAAGAATTTTCCACCACACTGCCTGCATTACAGGAAATGCTACTTGAAACAAAAAAGACAAAAATATAGAAAGCTATGAGTAAGACGACTAACATACAGACAGAAACAGGAAAGTGCCACCCTTATTAAGAACAAGTATTATAAATTTAAATATTACATAATAGTGAAATGTAAAAAAAAAAAAAAAAAAAAAAATTGTGTAGAGAAAAGAAGAAGACAATAGCTACTTCAACCCAGAATGAACTCACAAGATAAATAGGAATAATTTGAGACAACCAAAACAAAAAAGGAGAGTAAAGATCTAAATCTGCAAAGAAGAATGGAAATAAGACACAGGCATAAACTTAATGGTAAAAACAAAAAAGAAATATCCAGAACTGAGACATATAACAAAACTAGAGAGAACAAAGGAAAAAAATATAGAACACCATCAAACTAAAATAATAAACAGAAACACAAGGGCAAAGAAACAATGGAGACGCCGAGCTACCAGAAAATAAGAGAAAATAGCTGTAGGAAAACCTCATATATCAATAAATACTGAGAGAACGCATCAATAAAAAGACACATAGTAGCAGATTGCAATGAAAAAAATATATATATGCTATCTTTGAAAGATACATCTTAGCTGCAGGAAACTTATGCTGCCTTTGAGAGATATATCGCAGCTTCAAGGACAAATATAGACTCAAAATGAAGGAGAGTAAAATGGTACTCCAAGCAAATAGCATCCAGAGAAAAGCAGGGATAGCCATACTTATATATGATGAAATAGACTTCAGGATAAGAAAGGTAAAAAGAGATAATAATGAACACTCGGTAATGATAAAGAGGGCAATACAGCAAGAAGATATAACACTCCTAATCAGGAAACATTAAAATATATAAAGCAAATACTAACAGAACTAAAGGGAGAAACTGACAAAATTAAAATTATAATATGGGACCTAAATACTCCATTGACAGGTATAAATAGATCATCCAAACAACAACAACAAAATCACTAAGAAAATATGAACCTTAAATGACACATTAGACCAATCGGACATAATCAACATTTACAGAGACTTTCATTCCAAAACAGCAGAGTGTATATTCTTCTCCAGAGAACATGGAACATTCTCAAGGATAGACCATATGTTGGGACACAAAGCTAGCCTCAACAAGCTGAAGAAGATTAAAATTATATCGAGCATTTTCTCTGACCACAATGTTTTGAAACTGGAGATCAATTGTAAAAAGAAAACAAAAACAACCCACAAATATGTGGAAATAAAACAACATGTTACTAAAGTGCAACTGAGTCAAGAAAAAAAAAGGGAGCAATCAGGAAATACATAGAAACAAATAGGAATGAAAAAAAAATACTAAAACTTTTGGGACACAGCAAAAGCAGTAATAAGAGTAAAGTCCATATCATTACAGGCCTAACTCAAGAAACAAGAAAAATCCAAAATAAACAACCTAACATTACATCTTTAAAAAACTAGAAAAAAAATGAAGCTCAAAGTCAGTAGATAGAAGAAAATAATAAAAATTAGAGCAGAATTAAAAGAAATTGAAAACTAAAAGGTAATTAAAAAAAATAATGAAAAAAAAAGCTGGTTCTCTAAAAAGATTAATAAAATTGACAAACCCTTGGCTAGACTCACTAAGGAAAAAAATAAGACAGGGCACAAAGAGACAAAATCAGAAATGAAAGAGGAGAAATTATGACAGATACCACCAAAATATAAAGATCATACAAAAATACTATAAAAGCTTATATACTGCCAAATTCACTGACCTAAAAGAAATGGTCAAGTTCTTAGAAATATCTAACCTTCATAGACTAAATCATGAAGAACTGGAAAATCTAAATGAACTGATCAACAGTAAGGAAATTGAAACAATAATCTAAAACTTCCCCAAAAGTAAAAGTCCGGGACCAGATGGCTTCACTAGTAAATACTACCAAAGATTTAAGGATGATACCCATTTTTCTCAAACTTTTCCAAAAAATTAAAGAAAAAGCAATACTTCCTAACTCATTTTATGAGGCCAACCTTACCCTGATACCAAAACCTGGCATGGACAACAAAAAAAAAAAATAAAACTATAGACCAATATTTCTAATGAATGCACATGCAAAAGTCTAAAATAAAATACTAGCAAAATGAATACAACTGTACATTAAAAAAGATTATACATCAAAATCAAGTAGTTTCATTCCAGAGGTACAAAGATGGTTCACAAATTGATTATGTGTTACATCATGTAAACAAAAGAAAAATTAAAAACTATATAATTATATGAATAGGTACAGAAAAAGCATATGTCAAGATATAACATACATTTATAATAAAAACACTTAATAAAATGAGTATAAAAAGAAAGTAGCTCAATATAATAAAGGCTGTGAATGACAAAACCTTAGCAACTATCATACGTCATGGTAAAAAACTAAAAGTCTGGAAATTTGCAGAAATGTGGCAGAGCAAGAAATGTCCTCAGATCTCACCCCTTGAAACGACAATAAGCCGAACATCTAAAAATCAACAAAAAACACTCAAATTGCACACCAACATGTCTGAGCGTGGGATCTGCATATAAGAGCTACCACAGGTGAGAACTCAGACTATTGGGTGGCGGATTGGGAGAAATAAAGAAGCTACCTCTCACAGCTGTTGGAGTTCCCTGTAGGAGGACATAGAGGGGAGAAGGTGCGGCAAGTTCTCTGAACATCCCTGCCTGGAAGAGTTCTGAGTTCCACGAAGCCGGCAGCAGGGCCCAGTCATCAGGCCAGAAAACAGAGAAGTGTGACGGAAGAGAAACAACAATTGATTTTACCAGCCGCAGTTTAAAACCGAAGCTAAGCCACAGCCTCCAACCCCAACACAGAGGTCCCCTCCCCCCATATTCTACGAGACCGAACACCACAGAGCCCCAGGGGAATCTGAGCAAATGCTACTGAAACTGTTGCTAACACTGACAGAGACTGAGACTGAGAGTAGTGAGCGGAATTAAACATCTTTAAGGAAAAAAAGGGCATTATTAAAGTTTTATACAAAGTAGAGATCCAAAAAGCTTAGACATCACCTACTGGAAACCAAAAGAAAAATGCCTTCTTTGCAACAGACTAAAGAGAGACTTTTGTATAATAAATTCTTCTGGAAAAAAAAGCAGAATGCATTTCCATTAATGTCCAGGTAGAGAAATAGTCCTCTAAACACCATGAACAACCAAGGTGACAAGGCATCTCAGAAAGAAAGAGGAAAATCTCCAGAAAATAAGCTTACAGACATAGAAATATGCAACTTAAATGACAGAGAATTCAGGATGGTATTTCTGAAAAAAACTCAGTGAGTTCTGAAACAAGTCATATCAACAATTTCAGGAATTGAAAAAACAATTAGATGAACAGAGCAAGGAGATTGAAACCCTAAAAAAAAAAACAAAAAAACGAATAAACCTTCTGGAGATAAAAAACACACTGCAAGAGTGGAAAAAAAGA
>NW_006435066.1:367843-372177 GCF_000325575.1 Pteropus alecto | reverse complement strand
TACTTACAATAGAAATAATGAAATATTTCAAATCACTAATCTAAGCCAATATCTCAAAAAACTAGAAAAAAACAAAGCAGAATAAACCCAAAGTAAGCAAAATAATGGGGATAATAAAGATAAAATCTGAAGTCAATGAAAATAAAAGTAGGAAAAAAATGAAAAATAAACAAATGCCTAGTTCTTTGAAAATTTAATATAATTGTTAAATATTTATTAATAACAGAAAAAAGATAAAAATCATCAATATCTACAGTGACACAGGTAATATTCCTACAAGTTCTTCAGTCATTAAAAATATAAGAAAAAATTCTTACAAACATGTTTAACTTTATAAATGTGACAACATAGAAGAAATGGACAAATTGCTCAAAAACCTGAATCTACCAAAACTCAATCATTATAAAAACAGACAATTTTATTATCCTTACCACTATTAAAATATTTGTTTGTTATTAAAAAAAAAATCTGAAAATCAAATCTCCAGGTTCATGTGGTTTCAGGATATAATTCAGCCAAATATTTAAAGAAGAAATAACACCAATTTTCCACATTCTTTTCCAAAAGTAGGAGATGAAAACAGTTTTCCAACTTGTTTTACGAGACCAATATTTTCTTGATATTTAAACCAAGGATAGTACAAAAGTAAACCAAAGCAAAACAAACAAGTAAAACAGTATAGAAACAAAACCTTTAAGCAAATATTAGGACTTGGAATACAGCAAATTTTAACATAAATTATATGCCATTGCCAAGTGAGATTTATTCTAGGAATACAGCATTGCTTCAACATGAAAGTCATATAACCCGCTGCATGAACAGTTTAAATAATAACAATCATAATCATATTAACTTATGCAAATATATATTTGGGAAATTCCAACACTAATTCAGGATAAAAACATTCAGCAAATAGGAATAGAGGAGACCTCCCTCAACTTCATGGAGAGTTGTCTTAAAAAATTCTACAGCTAATATACTTAATTGCGTAAGACTGAATGATTTCCTGATAAGATTAAATACAAGGCAAGAATGTCTGCTCTCACTACTTTTTTTCAACATATTACTATAACTTCTAGTCACTGAAATAAGTCAAGAAAACAAATTATAAGGCTTACTAATTGATAAAGAAAAATAAAACTTTTTGTTTGCAGTTGACATAACTGCATATATATAATTAATGTACACACAGAAATTTTTATTTTTTTAATTTTAAGCATTTTATTTTATTATCAGTTTCAAGTATATAATACATTCGTTATACATTTATACTGTTTATGAAACAATCCCCCTGATTACTCTGACTAATAAATGAAGTCAGCAAGATAGTTGATTACATGATCAGCATAAAAAAATGAATCACATCTGTACTTACTAACAATAAAATGGTGAAAGCAAAATTAAAATACAATACCATTTATAACCGCTCCAAAAATAAATACTTAGATATACTCTTAACAGAACATGTATAGATATGTGTGCTGAAAATTTCTTAGTATTGATGCAAGAGATAAGAAAGACAAAAATAAATGGAGAAACAGATGTTAATCAATATATTCAATATGGTAAATATGTTATTTTTTACCCAATTGATCTACAGGTTTGATGCAACAATGATTTATTTAAACATAAACATGTTTATTCTAAATGTCTAAGGAAAGGTACAGAACATATAATAGCTAAAATATTTTTGGCAAAGAAAAATAAAATGGGAGGAATCATTCTACACAATATTAAAGCTTGGCATACAGCTACAACAGCCATGATGTGTGCTACTGGTGACGAAATAGACACATAGGTTAATACAACAGAATAGATAACTCAAAAATAGATATCGACAAATTTGCTGAATTGACTTTTTTAAACAAGTGGAGAAGCATAGCCTCTTCAACAAATGGAGCTATAGCTGTTGAAATCCATAGAGAAAGAAAGAGAGAGAGAGAGACAGACAGACAGACAGAGACATAAGTTCTAAATCTCTCCGGTTCTGTGGTGTCTCTTTTCATAAGAACACCTATCTTATTGTATCAAGGCCACACCCTATGACCTCATTTAACCTTAATTACCTCCGGGAGGGAGGGAGGGAGGGAAAAAGGAGTGAGAAAGAGGAGAAAGAACTAAGTAGATAAAGACACACAAATGAGTACAAGTAAAACTGAGGATGAGGACATCTGAAAAAGGTAGGTAAATTGTTTCAATGTCAGTATTCTGGCTGTGATTTTCTATTACAGATTTATAGAGAGATACTGGATAAATGTACATGGGGTCTTTTTGTACTGTTTCTTACAACTGCATGTGAATCTACAATTATCTCAACAAATTTGAATTACAAAGAAATCTTTCTATGACTTTATAAAAAACATAAGATCTTTACAACTCTATCCTGATTACCACCCCTCTTTTCACTTGTCTCTTAATGTTATATATTTTATTTCCACATATACTATAAATCCTTTATGTATCAACATTATTTTTACTTTTAAATGATGAAGAGTCTGTTAAAGTGATTTATATACATTAGGAAGAATTATTAAGCCATTTACATTTACTAACATATTACTAATTCTGGTGTTTTTAACTCCTTCCTGCTATCTGATTTTAAATTATTTAAGCCTAAGAAAATTATTTTAGCATTCTTGTACATTTCTGCTGCAGATGGATTTTTTCAGCTTTTGTGTGTCTGAAAGTAAGTTACATTAAACTTTTTTTGAATAATAATTTTAGTGGTCATAAATTTCTAGGTTGAAAGTTTTATTTTTTATCACTTTAAAGATGTTATCTTATATTCTGGTCATCATTATTCTCATCAGAAGCTAGTCATAATTCTTATCAGTATTGTCTTGAATGTAATTTATTATTATTATTATTTTTTTTTTTTTTTGCTAGAGCTTTGTTCAAGATGTAATTTTTACTTTTGGTTTCCATAATGTGCATAGAAGTGTGAATTTTTTTGTATTTACTCAGCACCTTGGATATGAAGTCATTCATCAATTTTGGAAATCTTGGCAATTGTCTTTTCACACATTACTATTGCCCATACCAGCAGTACAGTGGAC
Source organism: Pteropus alecto (assembly GCF_000325575.1). Taxonomy (NCBI): domain Eukaryota; kingdom Metazoa; phylum Chordata; class Mammalia; order Chiroptera; family Pteropodidae; genus Pteropus; species Pteropus alecto. The sequence continues at coordinate 369,121 of NW_006435066.1, read as the reverse complement.
CCTTTAGTCTGAGGATTCCCCATTAGCCTGGTAGAACCTTACTTGGAACTGCACTTCAATCTAACACTCCTCCAACTCAATCTTTTCTTCTGTTTTTTTTTTCTTTCTCTTCTCATATGTGTATTGAAATTGGAAGATCTAAAATTTCCTATTCTCTTATCCAGTAAATATATTTCTATTATCACCTTGTTTGTTTCTTGATGGACCTAACTAATGCAAGTGGTTCTGAGTATGGTTTAAACAAATAGACAGTAAAATGACAATTTAAGACTAGCTCACTTACTGCTCAGTGAGCAGAAACTGAAATTCTGAATAAGCAATGGATACTATCTGGAACAAAGTGGAAACTCAGTTGTTAAAATTTTCACAAGTGATGACATGGACAATTATCTTGGTAGAAGAGATTCTTTTTGAAAGTATGGTCATTCGGGCATTTGATAGACATGAAATGAAAATGCATAAAAGGTTAGGAAATTTAACTAGCTACTGCAAAATTGCATTGGATCTCAACAGAAAGATTAAAAAAAAATAAGAAGAATGTCATTAATAGGCAGTCCAAGGCTAAATATGAGAATCAGAGGGTCTCTTCATTAGTTAATCAAGAATCCCTTATATGCTGCAGTGGAAGAGTGAGTGCAAATGGGAAGCAGACTGAAAACTTGATAGTTAATGCCACAGAGCTCCAATAACACTGGCATGCTCAGTCAAGTCATAATTGCTATGTTAAGGTTAGCACTCTGATTGAAAAAACTGGGACCCCAAAATATGGGGAAAAAATATGAGATAGAGTTGTATGTACTTAACGATATTGTCTATGGAGACTCCCGAAATCGTCACAATTTGTATAAGTGGCCCACTATAACTTCTGCCATGTTGGAAGCACTAATGAAAGAAGTGTTCTCTCTTTGGGAAATGCCCTTACCTCTTTTCTTGAGTTAAATCTTGGCATAAACTTGGTGGGGACACACTGGGCATAATACACATAGAGAAACAACTATGCACCTAAGGGATTGCAAGAATTAGTATGTATTGCGAGGAGCCAGGCTAATATACTTGGAATTGGCTTTTGAGTATGCTTGATCAAGGGGTCTATAATGAAAGAATAAACAAGCAAAAATTAATTGATTTGGGGAAACTTTCCTCTGATATGAGATTTACCCTTCTGATAAGGACCTCTGGAAATGGGGCAAACCAACTGGTCAGATGATGAATTGGCCAGAGATCTTTAAAAAAGAGAACCAAAAGAGTATATATATCCTTTTATATATTTTTATATAT
>NW_006435066.1:351645-367780 GCF_000325575.1 Pteropus alecto | reverse complement strand
TATATCTTCTTTATATATAAAGGTATTTATTATCAGGTATTGGCTCATGAAATTATAGAGATTGAGAGGTCCTCTGATTTGCCCTCTGCAAGTTGGAAACCCAAGAAAGCTGGTGATGTTGTTCCATGCCTGAGAACCAGGGGAGTCCATCCTTATCCGAATCCAAAAGCCCCAGAACCAGACATACAAATGTCTGAGGGCAGAAGATAAACATCTCAGATACCAAATTCAGCCATGCTCTGACTTTTTATTCTATTCAGACCTTCTGTGAATTGGACAATGCTCACTCATATTGGTGAGAAAGATCTTTACATGGTCTATGGATTTAAATGCTAATCTCTTTTGGAAACATCCTCACAGACACACCTAGAAATAATGTTTTACCACTTATCTGTGCATCTCTTTGCCCAGACAAGTTGACACGAAATTAACCATCACAAATGGCTGTAGGAAACCTGAAGAAAGCAGCAACCCGCATTGAACAATGTAGAAATGCCCGAAGTGTAGTAGCAGATGATAGAGAAAGAAATAAAGATCTTAAAATAACTGGTAATTCAGAAATACATATATTATGTAAGTCTACAAGATCCAACAGAATATTACCTTACTCAAGGGGTCAAAGAGACACAGTACTCACAAAAGCTATCCAGAATGTGCTAGTGAGAGACATAGGGATGGATCAACACATGTGAATCAATTAATGTGATACATCACATAAACAAATTAAAAAGTAAGAATTATATGATCATATCAATAGATGCAGAAACAGCCTTCGACAAGATACAGCATCCATTTATGATCAACTTAACAAAATTAGTATAGAAGGAAAATATCTTAATATAATAAAGGCCATATATGACAAACACTCAGCCAACATTATATTTAATGGTGAAAACCTAAAAACCTTTTCTCTAAGATCAAGAACAAGGCAAGGCTGTCCATTATCACCACTGTTATTCAATATAACATTGGAAGTCCTAGCCAGTGCAATCAGACAAGAGAAAGATATAAAAGGCATCCAAATAGGGAACAAAGAAGTCAAACTGTCACTATTTGCAGATGACATGATTCTCTATATAGAAAACCTTAAAAACTCCACAAGAACACTACTAGAAACAATAAACAAATACAATAAAGTCTCTGGATACAAAATCAACATTCAAAAATACATAGCATTCCTATACTCTAATAATGAAGTGTCAGAAAATCCTGCTCTGCGGACCAGCATGCGTGCATGTGAGGCCTGCTAGGCCTTTATTGGTTCTTGCACCAAGTGTTTCCTGCTCACTTACTACAAGTGTTACACCAGATATGAGATGACCATGCCAAGAAGATGCAGTCTTGCTCTCAAGGGGCTCAGTAGATTCAGTATAAGAGGTCCATCCTGTAACAGGCTCAGAACAGGGATCCATGGAAGTGGTACCAAACACAGACTCAAGGGGTTCAGGAAGATTTCCTGGAAAAAGTGACATCAAAAATAAGAGGTGAAGAATTGAGAGTCCAGTAGTAAACCCATATTTATACGGGCAAAGAATGTTTGACAAAAAAGCAAAAAAACATACAGTGGAGAAAGAAAAGTCTCTTCAATAAATGGTGTGGGGAAAACTGGAAAGCCACCTGCAAAAGAATGAAACTAGACTGTTGTCTATCACCATACACCAAAATTCACTCAAAATGGATTAAGGACCTGAATATAAGACCTGAAACTACAAAATGCATAGAAGAAAACATAGAAACTAAATTCAAGGACCTCGGACTGAAAGAGGATTTTATGAATTTGACCTCAAAGACAAGGGAAGTAAAAGCTAAAACAAATGAATGATATGAAATCAAACTAAAAAGCTTCTGCTCAATAAAAGAAACCTTTAACAAGATAGAGAGAACCATCTGAATGGAAAAATATATTTGCAAGCAACATCTCCGATAAGGGCCCAGTATCCAAAATATACAAAGATATCATACGACTCAATAACAACAACAACAAAAACAAACTATCCAATCAAAAAATGGGCAGAGGCCCTGAACGGATACTTCTCCCTAGAGGACATACAAATGGCCAACAAATATATGAAAAGATGCTCCATATAACTAGCTATTAGGGAAATGCAAATCAAACCACAATGAGATACCATCTCACACCTGCTAGAATAACTATAATCAACAGGACAAGTAATAACAAATGCTGGAGAGGATGCGGAGAAAAAAGAACCCTCATACAGTGCTGATGGGACTGCAAATTGGTACAGCCACTATGGAAAACAGTATGGAGGTTTCTCAAAAAACTCAGAATTGATCTACCATCTACCATATGATCCAGCAATCCCTCTCCTGGATCTTTACCCCTAAGACTTGAAAACCCATCTTCAAAAAGATATTGGCACATCGATGTTCATAGCAGCATTATTCACAGTGGCCAGGACATGGAAGCAATCAAAGTGTCCTATGATAGATGATTGGCTAAAGAAGCTGTGGTACATATATACAATGGAATATTACTCAGCCATAAGAAGTGATGAAATATTGCCATTTGCAACGACATGGATAGACCTCGAGATAATCATGTTAAGCGAAATAAGCCAGACAGAAAAAGTTGAAAATCACATGACATCATTTATATGCGGGATATAAACCTAAAAGCAACAAATGATCAGGACAAACAGAGACTCATGAACATGGACAATTGACTAGTGGTTACCAAAAGGTAGAAGGGAGGGAAGGGGGGAGGTAGATGGGAGAAAAATTTAAATCATCTCTTCAAATATAAAAATAAATAAAGTAAATTTTAAAAAAATAAATTAAACTAAAAAATGTATAAATAAAAAAGGAATATGCTGGTGAGATGACACGAGCATAACTAAGATTTTTTTTTTTAATGCTTTCCTCTATAGGGCAGAAATAATAATAGGTGATGCAATTACAGAGTCCAGCTTGTTAGCATTCATAGGGAAGCTGTAGTCTCAAAGTAATACAGGCCAGAATATAGTGCTTAATCACCAGAAAACAGTGGTCATAATTCTATAAAGAACAGAAAGTTTAAAATGAGCAGCCAGAAAGATTTGACCAAAAGGGAGTAGTGGAAAGGGAATAGTTTGCTTACAGAATATGGCACTCTTAGGAACAATATAGACAAGAACAAAAAATATTCTACTTAATATATGCAATCAAATAAATGTAAGAATAGACAATTGAGTAGCTGAGGGCCATCATCACAATACATTTCACAATCTAATTTTCAAGTTCCATAGTCAAGATGATTTTAAAATCTAGGACACATGATAAAAAAGATAGGCAAGCCTCTAGACAGAAGGACACTGTAACATCATAGCAAGTATTTATATTGATTCTCTCAGTTCTGTCTTAATGAAAGCTATGGTTAGTCACATAGGTGACTATACACTGGAGAAAGGAGGGAAAAACAGATCTTTTGAAAACTATTGAGCAGAAGTTCTAATTGAACTTTGATAATCATAGACCCAAACTGTTATCAAGACCTACTTCTTAAAGTAGGAGCTTACATTGGTCAGCTAATGAACAAATTTCTTGCTCATGTTTGGCTCAGGTGATTACACCCAGTGAATATTTCCCTAGTCCCTGAGTGGATAATTAGGAATTATTATACTTGGCAGTTGGATAAATCATACATTTTGTCCTTGCTTTGTGGGGTAAAATCTATCTATTCTAGAAGGAAAGTCTGAATGGAAACATCTGGAATATCCTACTCCTGGTAAGACAGCAGAAGAAGTAATGTTATATTCTGGAGTGAGGGTGTAGATAATGTCATCACTGAAGATCTTAAAGATACAAGAATATTTGGTCTCCGTATTAGTTTGCTAGGGCTGCCATAACAAAGGACTACAGAGTGAGTGGTTTATATAACAGAAATTTATTTCCTCACAGTTCTGGAGTTTAAAAGTCTAAGATCAAGACACTGGCAGATTTAGTTTCTTCTGAGGCCAAATCTTTGGTTTGCAGATGGCCACCTTATCACTATGTGTTCACACGATCTTTCATCTGTACACGTGCATTCCTGGTGCCTGCGTACGCAATTTATTTATTTGTTTGTTTGTTTGTTTGTTTGTTTGTTTGTTTTTTGTAGAAAGACAGCAGTCAGAATGGACTAGGGCCCGCCCTAAAGGCCTCAGTTTAACTTAATCACCTCTTTACAGACCCATCTCCAAATAGTTATATTCAGATGTACTGGGCGTTAGTGCTTCAACACATAATTTTTGGGGGAGAAGGAATATAATTCAGTGCATAACAGTCACTATAGTTGCTGGTGTAATTAGCCTACCTAACAACTGCAGAAATCAGTGAGATTATTGAAAATAAATGTATTCTACTGAAATTCCAACCAAATAGTAGCCCTGATTTCAGCTGGTATATTTAACATAGCATTATTGTTAAAGAAGATTAATAAAGCCTTGAATACATAGTATGTGGTAATTTATTTGACACATATGATTACTTCCATAACACTTAAAATGAATATCAGAGTGTTTGCATTCACATAACAGAAAATAATATTCATTGCATTTTACCTCACGGCTATATTAATTCTCCCATTTTCTGCTGTAATACAGTCTGAAAAGATCAGGGAATCCTGGATATCTCTAAAAACCTCATACCGATAATTACATCAATATCAACATACTGATTGAATAAAAATAAAGAGATGACTAATGCACTAGATACCTTGATAAGTCATGTGCATTTCAGAGGATGGGAGAGAAAATTTATTAAGATTCTGATACCAGATATCTTAGTGAAATTTAGGCATCCAGTGACCAAGGACATGCCAGGATATTCTCTCCTAAATATAAGACAATTTACTACATCTCTTGTCTCCTACCACAAATATTGAATCACACTGTATGGTACTTTTTGTATTCTGAAACCAACAAATTTCATTCCTAGGACTATTGCTTCAGACCATATATATTGTGCCATGGGAGACTTCTAGCTTTGAATAGAGCCTGATGAAAGAAAAGATTATATTTCACATCCAAGCTGTTGTTCAAACAGCCCTGCCACTTAAGCCATAAGATCTGGCAGATCCTAAAGTGTTGGATCAGTGGTGGAAAAAGATATCATGCGGAGCTTATGGTAAACTCCAGGGGAAAAAAAAATCACAAAAAATCCTAGAATTCTGGAGCATGCATATAGTATCTGTACAGAGTATTGTATGTCTTTTGAAAACGGGTCCTGGTATGTTACTATACCCGGACAAATATATTTCACCATGGGGCATCAAATGCTCATGCATCTAAAACTGTCTTTTTGAGTAGAGAGGAAAAGTTATGGTTTTGGGACAACTTTGTATATCAAAATTAGAAGATCTATCTTATTTCATTGTGTGTGTATTCAAATGGAAATATTGTGTGTCAAAAGGTAAACAGTAGAAATTTCTAGGTAATGTATTAGGATTATAGCTGTTTTCTCATTGATATTTATTTGATTTCTTTCTATCCTATTTGCATTTTTAACATGTCTAAATGAACTTACATTACTTGTGCATTCAAAATGTGACCAAATATTTAATAAGCTATGCTTTGTAGATAGATATTAACTTACAGGTAAATGAAGACTTGATAAATGAAGAAATTCTTAGAAAGAATGATGATTTTCTCTTATGCATTCAGAAGCCTCGTTGTTTCATGTTTCCCTCTAGTTGGTACTTTCTTGAAAACCAGAATTGTTTCTTTTATTCTTTTCTTGTACCAAGCAAAGGAAAACATATTCTGGTGCTCCTTAAAATATCATCAACCTTGTATTTTAATGTTTTAGGTATGTGTGCTTTAGTATGTATATATATTTTAAGTCAATCACACTTATAATAATTTTTTGTTATCTGTTTGGCTTACAAATATAGATATATGTTTATTAGAATTAATGCCAAAAAATATTTACTGTACTGTTTTAACAAAAATATTTAAGCAATTTCTACATATTTGGTTTTGGTGGCTTTTATAACATTGTTACACATCATTTACTTCACTTCAAATGACTAATCTGTACTTTGAGAAGCTAATATAGTTAGTATATTACTGGCCAAATACACAGAAAAAAATAAATGCTTAATAGGGGTAAAAGGAGTAAAACATTTGATGACAGAAGGAAATTTAACTTTGGGTGGTAAACACACTATGCGATAACATATGATTTATTATGAGTTGTACACTTGAAATCTATTTGATTTTATTAACCAATGTCACCCCAATAATTTTAATAAACACACACACAAACTGTTCATTAAGCCAACCAAACAAATCACTTCGTTTTCAAAATATTAATATAACCTTGGTGTCAAGTGTATTGATGTACTAACCAAAAGATTTGTTACTTCTAAACACTTTCATGTAACAAAAGGTTGTGAGAAAATCTAAATAAAAAATAAAAATTCCCTTACTGATTTTATGAAAATTATATGATCATCGTGTTTTTGTTCATATTTAAATCTAGTACTCTGACCATTAATATTAATTTAATGTTAATTAGATAATAATTATATTAATCATGGTACTTGAATTTTGGAGACATTATTTGATGGTAGCCAATAATAATCATTATTATTAAAGTCAGCTGGTGTTTTTTGTCTTTTTACATATTTCAAGCTGAGCTACTTTGCTGTTGCCCTATTTAAAAAAGTTATGTTTTATTTTGTTAGTGTATGGGAACATATTTTTTATATTTAAAATTTAGAGACATGATCAAGATGCTTTAAGTGAGCCACTATTGTAATATCATTTGGCAATTGGAATGTTGTTTTACTTTTTAAAATCTTTTATATTCCTACTATAGACTTCAACAAAGGATCAACAAAGTCATTTTGAGTGAATCAATGTTTGTGGCTATGCAGATTTTACAAATGAAACACAAATAAAATATTAACACTTCAATCAGTTTTCCATTTATTTGATTTTTTTATTACATACTCTATTATACATAAGATTCACTGATTGTTTAATTTGAAAAAAAAATAATTCTCTGTTTAATGTAGTTGACTTTTATAATGGATGAAGTATGGATAATCTTTGACATCTTGACATGGAGAATATACTGGAAAAGTTTTCTCTGTCAAAATTATGCTTGATACTGACACTGATTATGTATCTGAAATCCATAGTTAAGTTTCTTCTCTAAAGACAGCTAATAATATGTAAATATCCTCCAAAATGGACAAAATTAAGTAATTATTTTCCATAAAACCCTTAGCTAAATTTAGTTTCTTAACCTTGGATACAAAGCATAGAGATAATGGGGCAATAGCATTATTTTTAAGATAAGGAGAGGAGAAAAAAAGAAGTAAAGGTCAATGCAAGATGAATTTCTTGGCCCAAGTAGAGTTCCTCAGTGGAAGATCCTTGAGTACATGGCCAGAAAGAAAGAATAACTTATTGAAATACTGTTACTTAAATTTGAGAACAGATGTACAGAAAAAAAAAATTAGAAGGGTGTTGAAGTTTTACCTACTACCAAGGATGGGCAATGGCATTTGCAACTATGCAAGTATAATCTAAGCCTCTCTGCAAGGAACACTTTCCTGAAAGATTTATGTTAATGAAGTATTTTCACATTTCGGGTACCCCAATATCTATTTAAAGGTATGAAAACTTGAAATATTATATTCAAAAGTTGGCCATTTATATTCACAGTAATCTCACACTTTTTTAAAAGTGTTTATAAAAACTTCCATGCACCAAAATGTCACTTGGTGCCCTGCAAAACCATTTTGTAGTGCTACCTTAATAAACCATTAAATATTTTTATATATTTTATTTTATATAAGTTTCAATTATACAGTATAATGGTTAGAGATTTATATAATTTATGAAGTGAACTTCCCAATTACTCTGGAATCCATCTTAATACTGTACATAACCATTGCAATAATATTGACTATATTATTATTAAAAATTTTAATTCCTCTTAGAGACTTTTAACTTTGCTAAAATATGTTGATGCAAATTTACAAAATTAGCTAGTTAGTTTCATCATTGAAAGCCAGTCAGCAGATGATTGACTGACTTCTGTCTGAGCCAAAGCAGAACCTAATCTGGGGTCACATCTGAGAATGACACACCCAAAGAGCAGACTGAGAAAGCACAAGAGCCCTTTTAAAGTGAATCCTACTCTGTAGGGTCAGCCACTGCACAATAGCTCTTCCACTGGTCATGGCCAGTCATCACAACCAATCAGCCTGAGGGTCAGTCCCTCCCACCCATGAGCAAACAGCAACCAAGGCTCAACTACAACATGAGGACACATACAACTCATACAAGGGACATACCTGGAATATCTAGTGACAAAGGAAGTTTGCACCACTGGGACCCACAGCACACCTACTACGTAAGGCCACTCTACTAAGACTGGGAAACAGAGTGGCCCTACCTAATACTTAAAACAAACAAAAATAGGCACAAAAAAAAAATGTCTCAAATGAAAAAACAGAACAAAGTTCCAGAAAAAGAACTCAACAAAATGGAGACAAGCAATCTACCAGATGCAGAGTTCAGAACACTGATTATAAGAATGCTTAATGAACTTAAGAGAATAGTAGATGAACTCAGTGAGCATTTTAGCAAAGAGATAGAAAGCATAAAAGTGGAGATAAAAAAAAAAAGAAAACATAAAAAAGAACCAGTCAGAAATGAATAATACAATAACTGAAATAAAGAATAACTTAAGAGGAAACAATAGTAGATTAGATAAAGCAGAGGATAGAATCAACGATTTACAAGATATGGTAGAAGAAAACACCCAATTAAAACAATAACAAGAAAAAATAATACAAAAAATGAGGATAATTTAAGGGGCCTCTAGGACAACATCATACCAACATTTGCATCATAGGGATATCAGAAGGAGAAGAGAGAGAGCAAGAAATTGAAAACCTACCTCAAGAAATAATGACTGAAAATTTTCCTATCCTGGTGAAGGAAATAAACATACAACCTGAGGAAGTGCAGAGAGTCCCAAACAAGATAAACACAGCAAGACACATCATAATTAAAATGCCAAAGGTTAAAGACAAAGAGAATCTTAAAGACAGTAAGAGAAAAGCAGTTAGTTATCTGTAAGAGAGCTTCCATAAGATTGTCAACTGATTTCTCAACAGAAACTTTGGAGACTAGAAGGGATTGGCAGGAAATAGTCAAAGTGACAAAAAGCAAGGACCTACAACCAAGATTACGCTACCCAGAAAAGTTATCATCTAGAATCTAAAGACAGATAAAAAGTTTTCTGAGGAAAAAAAAAATTATAGGAGTCCATCATCACCAAGCCAGTTTTACAGGAAATGTTGGAAGGACTTCTTTAAGAATAAGAAGAAAAAAGAAAAGAAAAGAAAAGAAAAAAAACCTCAAAAATATGAATAGTAAAATAGCAATAACTATATATCCAGCAACGATTATTTTAAATGTAAATGGATTAAATGCTCCAATCAAAAGATAAGATAACTGAATAGATAAGAAAACAAGACCCTTACGTATACTGCCTACAAGAGACTCATTTCAGATTGAAGGACACACACAGACTGAAAGGGATGAAAAAAAATATTTCATGAAAATGAAAACAAACAAAAAACCTGGGTTAGCGATACTCATACCAGACAAAATAGACTTTTAAAACAAAGGCTGTAACAGGAGACAAAGAAAGATCCAATTATTCCACTTCTGGGTATTTATCTGAGAAAACCAAAATACTACATTGCAGCTTCACTTACAATAACCAAGATATGGAGGCATTCTGGGTGTCCATCAATTGGTAAATGGATAAAGAAGAGGCAATATATATACACAATGTAATGTTACTCAGCCTCAACAAAAAAGAATGAAATCTTGCCATCTGCAACAACATGGATGGACCTAGAGTGTACTGAACTAAGTGGAGTAAGTCAGACAGAGAAAGACAAATGTCATATGTGGTATCTAGAGAACAGGATAAACAACAACAACAACAAAATCTCCAGAAACTAGCTTATTGATACAGAGAACATTTTAATAATTGCCAGATGGGGGAGTGAGAAGATGGGTGAAGAGGGGGGAGATTAAGAGGTACAAACTGATAATTCCAAAATAGTATAGCATAACGAATATAGTCAATAATATTGTAATAATTATGTGTGATATCAGATAGTTACTGGATTTATTGTGATGATCACTTCATAATTTATATAAATGTCTACTCACTGTGTTGTACACCTGAAACTAATACTATATGTCAACTATAATTGAAAATATAAAAATATAAAAATTAAAAAAATATTTATAATAAAATATCACATTTATTTTAATTTTATTAAAATTTATACATATTCTATGAAAGGACATTTTTTTCCCTTTATTTTGCTGTCACAGTTGTTAAAACATAAAATACTAATGTCTAAAAAAAATTAAAACATTTTAACACCAATATTTGAAAATGATACATAATAACTAGGAAATAAAAATATAACAAATATCTATGATTTTGAATTACCCCAAATTGTGGCGGTTCTATTTCTCTATCCTCAGAAAATAAAATCATGAGCTCATTTACAGTTTCATCCTACTTGTTCTATCTACAGGATTTAAGATTCTTAATTATTTATTATTTCATTTTTTTGTTTGTTTGTTTCCATGACATTATTCACTTGTTAAATCTTTTCTTGCCCATTTTTCCTCAGTTTATATTGTGGATTTATCTTTCTTGTCATCGAATTTAGTGTTGATCTGATTTTCCAGTGTTGATCCAGATTCCCCCCCTTGTCCTCTTTGACAATCTTTCTTATCATTTGTAAATTAATAACATATGGGCAAACTCTGGCCCCAGAAATATTTAGTTTAGCATTTGCAATATTAAACAACAACAAAAAGGATTTAAATGGCTTTCAAGGAGAGCATGTACTTTTCATATAGGCTATGGTTTTCATCTTCCTTCATTCATCCTATACTCATTTCTTTCATATAACATGACTTTGGGATCCAAACTCTGCATAGACTTTTGGGAAATCTTATTCACTTATTATTATTTAATTATTATGTATTTTTTAAAAAATATTTATTTTAATTAGTTTCAACTATAGAGTACATTGGTTAGACATCTATATAGTTCATAAAACAATTCCTCCAATCGCTCCCTCCCTCCCCCGACCCTCCACCTAGCCAACATATTAATGCTAACTGCATTCCCTATGCCGTGCTCCCTATCCCTGTGACCATCCATCAGCTACTAATTTGTACTTCTTTCACCCTTCACCCCATTCTACCAGCCCCTCCCCTCTCCATCACCAAATTGTCAACTATATTTGTGAGTCTGTTTTTATTCCTTAGATTCCGCATATAAGTGAAATCATATAGTGTTTATCTTTCTCTATCTGACTTAAATACTTTCTAGGTCCATCAAAGCAATATCTTTTTCCATCCCCTTCCTTTTAGTCTGTATGTGTCTTTTGCAGCATATTTAAGTGTTTTGATTTCTTATCTATTCACTTTAGCGACCTAATCTTTTGTTTGGAGAATTTAATTCTTTTTTACTTGAAGTACTTATTGATAGTTATGTAGTCGTTGCCATTTTATTATTCATACTTTTGATTTGATACATGTTTTTTCTTCATAAAGAAATCCCTCCAACATTTTCTGTCCAGCAAAGCTATCATTTAGAGTTGAAGGACAGATAAAGAGCTTCCCAGACAAAAATAAGCTAAAGGAATTTATCACCACCAAGCCAGTATCATTTATTTTTTGAAGATACGTACATTGACATTTATAGCACCTGGCTGTTTTCTGAGTTCCAAATCTTTATCTCCTTCTAAATATCTCTATCAAAATAAATAATAGATATAGAGATTCAACTTATCCCAAAATAACTTTATCATAATCCATACTGAAATAATACTGTCTTATTTCCTGCAGTTACAATTACACCTTGTCATCTTCCAGATCACCAAAAAAAAAAAAAAAAAAAGAAAAGAAAAGAAAAATAGATTTTAAAGTCTTATTGTTCAGTTAAACTCCTCTCCATCCCCCAAACATTACAATATATTTGTTGTGGAGTCTAGGAACGAACATTTTCATCAACCTCCCAAGGTGATTTTGATTCTGATTTGTTGGACCACATTTTGAGGAATGATGATAAAAAGTTCCATCTTTAACTTTCTTTTCCTCATTTGCTATCTAAAGAATGGATTTTTTTTTATTCTTCTACCTTTGAAATAGCTATTAAAATTGAAATTTCTTATTTTCCATCACCACTGTAAAATAATTAGTTCAGACCCTTCTCTTTCCTTAACTATTGTTTTAACTTCCAGATTATTTGCCACTCCCCTATCTCTTTTCACACTTTGTATGGATCCAATACAGTTACTTCTCTGCTTGAAACCCTTTACTGGATTTCTAATGCTTATACTACAAAGTCTAATTTCCTTAACATATCTTGCAATTTCTTCTGTTTTAGGAATTTAACATATATTTTTAGATTCAACATTCTCACCTCAACTGCTTTCCCCATGAATACATCCTTATTCGGAACAGAGGACTACCTAATTCCCTATTATAATGCATATTTTATCTTGGTAATTTATTTTTCTTCCTAGTGATTCTCCTTTGTGTCATGTTCTTCTCCGATATCTATTTAGGAGTCTTAGAATTTACCTCAAATAACACCTCCTTTTTATTAAGCCTTCTTTAATCCCTTCAAGATAAATTAATAGTTCTTTCATCTATGTAATCATAACTTTTATTTTTTTCAATTATTATTTTTATTAGAACATATTATGATGGTTTGTTAGTCTATTTCCCCCAATAGAATGTGATTTCAGAAGATCTTCTTCGTATCTCTAGTATGAGGTTATCAATGCATGTTTTTCTTTGAATCAATGGATAAAAGAATGAATACTTAACCATCAGAAGTTTACTGATTTCACAAAAGATGTTATCTTATGTCCTCCTGTCATGGAAGTGAAGCAATTTATGTCACCTGCTGATATACTACTATACATTTTTACAGCCAGGGATAACATATGTGTAATTTTCTATTCATTGGAAAGCATAGTACCTTTTTTTTATCTGAAATAATCTTGAGTTATAGACAATTGAAAGCTCTCATTTCTACTTTTTTTTTTTTTCTGTGTAAATATACCCTTAGTTCTTTTTTCCCTTGGCAGTTATAGAACAGTGTTTAGAAATGAAACTCCACATTTCATTATGACAATTCACTTTAAGAGTTCTTAAAAGCCTAAATAAATAGATAGGCAATACTTTTCAATAGCCTTCAAATCCAAAGATTGGTTTCAGTGATTTGAGTAATACAGAATACATTAGCTAAGTGAATTTTTCAGTACGACCATATAGAATAGGAAAGAGTAAAAATTAATGCAATGAAATATACTAAAGACATTTCTCAAAGTTCTCTGTTTTGAACAATTAATGTGCCTGTGAAGTTTTCTGATATTCTTCAAAGATGATCTAATGAGTTCATTTACTCAGGAAACATTTACTGAGAAAAGATTAAATACAAAGCACTATACTAATGACAATGAGAGAATATAATTATTAATTAAAGATAGTTTTCCCCATTATGCTTATTATCTGGTGAAAAGAATCAACCTATATACAACAAACAACACAAAACAAAATGTAATAAATGCTATAATAATGTTTCAAAATGTATCATGTAAATAGAAAAAAGTTATTAATTTTGATTCAAGAGTAACCAGGAAAGTATAAGATAAAGAATGAAAAATGGACTTAATTTGAGTGATGAGAAAAAAACTCTGTAAAGGTAGATTCAATGGTTATTTTAAAATGGAAAGTATATAGGAAATAGTAAAGCATAATATTTAATACCAAGTCTCTGAACCTAGACTTTCTGAGTTTAAATCCCAGTCTCACACTTCTTTTTTTAGATTAAACAATTTTATTTCACAGTATATTTAAAATACAAAGACACTATATTCTCCACATAAAAAAACATGTGTTCAGATACTTATACATTCTAAAAAATTATTACATAGATCCTCTCAAAGAAAAATGTACCACATTAAATGGCCAGTGAGGTTTCTTAGAAGAAACTTGCATTTGGACTACTACTTTCTAAAAAATACCATTTGACCACTTTGCACCTTTTGTTTAAAAGTATAGATTATTGTCATTAATATGTGTTCCTGCATTCTTACTTTGATAATACACATATAGATGGCCTTATCATTTAATGTTTCATTGATTTATCAGCCTCTTCTGCAGGTTCATCAACAAGTTCAACAAGCTGTGCCCTTCTTTGTGGTCTTTAAGACTTTTTAATAAGTGGAGGAAACATTATCATCATCATAGATCATAAACTCTAATTCTTTAACAACAATTCCAAGAGAAACATTGTTTGCAGTTTCTGCTCTGCATGAAGTGTCTCTCTTAAGGTTGACAGATCATGTTTAACCAGTGTATTTAAATTTTACTTCATAAACTCAGACATATATTTCTCTAAGTAAGTAGAAGCTGATTGAGAACAAGTTCCAGTGTACACAACTCAGTAGTCAAAATTGTTATTAAATTAACAGGTTTGGAAAACATGAGGGCTCATATTTTCATAACCAGCAATAAATAGCTCAACACCTGTGGACTCCAGTTATATCGTGTTAGTATCTAGGTTTTGCTTCTAATTAAAGATACAAGAAGAGAGACTGGAAGAAGTCTGTAATAAAAAGTCTCCAGGTACATAAAAGTACATGACAGCCTAGTATCAGCAGTAAGCCCACACTGAAACCATACTGAAATACCAATATGATTGTCATCGTGGACTGCATATGTATATATGTATATGTATTCTTTTTTTTTCCTTGATAGCAGCAAGCTCTGATTGTGTTCTCTTCAATGTAATCAACATTGCATGAGTTTTCTATTTCAGAGAAACTGGCTGAATCTTGTCTGCCAGCTTTCACTGAATATTCAGTTTAATGAATTTTTCCCTAAAGCCTTCAACAGTGACATCATTGTCCTACTGGTTGTGAAATATGGTTCTAGTTTTGGTCCTGGCTGTCACCTACTACAATGCTGTGAATCAAGGATTTCCAGGCCCACACTTTATTGGCTATGTGCCCTTGAGCAATGCTCTGAATCTTTTTATGTTTTAGGTTCTTTATTTATAAAATAGTGCTGATAACATTAACTTTTATAGGTGTGCTGCAGGATCAGTTGAATTCATGTGTGTAAAACATTAAGAACTGTGCTTGATATATATTTGTCCTATATAAAGATTTGCAGTCATTGGGTCACCATCATTATAATCATTATTATCCTCATAATTTCATTATTATATGTTTCAGTAGAAAAAAATAGAACTTGGACTATAAGTACTTAACAAAGACATTAAATAAATCAGTAAATGAAAGAAAAAGGGAAAATGAGTTCAATCAAATCAGGGAAGACTCTGAATGCTAGTTTATGGCATTTGACCTTTATTTGTAAGCAGATGTACAGTAATGATTTGTTGATGCTTAAAATAAAAATATTAAATAATGTATGCCAATTTTGTGATTGTATTTATTTATAAATCAATTTAACTTATCTATAATATATAACATTTTTGTTCAGTATCATTGTTACTTTGATTTCATATACATATTCAGGATTCAAATAAGTTAATTATCTGAAATTGAGAGAAAAAATCATACTGTTATGCTGACTTTTAATTATTTTTCTTCTTGATGAAAAGTCAGCTAATTTGTTTATTTCATAAGAATGATAACTTTGATAAAATGTTTTCTGAGCCCTACTCTACAAATTTTAGTGTATAAATAATTTATTTCTATTTTCTCAGACATAGTATTCTAGGAATAAATGATTTTTGCTCCTCTAAAAACATTTCAAGTATTAAAACTAAAACAATTCATACAGTCAAATTTCAATAAAATATTCATTACAAGTGTGTAATCCTCTTCCTGGAACAGTTGCCACAAAAATTAACTCTGAAAACCACTCTATTTGCATAATTAATTTTTCTCAATTGGGCTTCACTAATTTTGATTCAGAAATAACAGAACCAAAAATAAACTTAAAAATGCTTTAATGGAATATTACTATCCTATTAGGAAAAGAATATAATATAAACATCAATAATTTTTTTTTAATGCTATGATGCTTATTCGGAGACAAATCAGACTATC
>NW_006435066.1:341155-351578 GCF_000325575.1 Pteropus alecto | reverse complement strand
AAATAAAATAAATGCCATATGGAATTTTTATGGCACAGTATTATTAAAAAATGTACAATTTCTAACTGATTTAATTCAGTTTCTATCTCTAGGAGATGACAAATTTTAGTCTTTAAAATTTAATTGCCCAAGCAACTGATCAGAACTCTAAGACATTAAGAAACATTAAATAAATTTGGAGAAAATATGCTATTGTAAAATTTATTTTTTTAATAATATTCTACATTGCTTTTGCTAGAGAAGGACCAAAAGCAATTGAAACATTAAAAATGTCTCGTATAATTGTACTAAATATTTTCCAATAAATATAGTATAGTAAAATCTTTTGGAGACTGTAAAAGAGATATATTTGATGGTACAATATGGATATATTTTTCTAAAAGAAACTAAGAAATATATAACTGAACTTAAAAAAACTTTTTAAACATATGCACAAAATGAAAGTTAGAAAGTATTAACAGTGTAATCAATAATATAAACAATTATCAGAATGAGGTTAAGTATTCTTTAACTATAAATATATATTAAAAGTAATTTAGGCTGTACTGTGCTAACAACAACAAAAGTAACACAAAACTTCAAAATTCAAAGTAAACACATAAAGGTTTATATTTCACTTTAATTAAAACTCAATTCCAGCCAGACTGGCAATTTGCCAGGAAGATGATAATCCTCATACATTGAATTAATACTTTTCATTTTTATTTTGTGATTCCATCACATAAACATGGCCTTCATCATCATTAGAGAAAGGGAATAAAAATCATCAGATTTACAGAAAAGCTCTTTAATGCTTCATTCAGCCCAGAGGTATCACATGCCACTTCTGTTCACCACCCAATGAACGGAATTAGTCACATGAACTTTCCTGATAGGGATCTTAGTACTTCGGAGAGTACATGGATGTTCAGCAAGAAATAAAAATATCTGCAACAAATTTCATACATATACTCTTCTCCTAGACCACTTTCTTACATTATATAAACTTAAAATAGATTAAATAATTAAGTATAAGACTTGAAAACATAAAACCCTTAGTAAAAAAAAAAACAAAAACATAGGCAGTAAATACTTTGACATCAGTATTAGCAATATTATTTTAGCTATGTCTCATGTAAAAACGACAAAAATAAAACTGAACAAATGAGCCTACAGCAAACTAAAAAAGATTTTGCATAGCTAAGGGAACCACTAACAAGATGAAAAGGCAATCTACTGAAAGGAAGAAGATGTTTGCAAATGATATATTTGAAAAGATATTAATATTTAAAATGTATAAAAAAGCTTATACAACTCAATATTTCAAAAATCCAATTAAGAATAAGCAGAGGAACTCAATAGACATTTCTCCAAAGAAGACAAGCAGATGGCCAACAGATACATAAAAATGTACTAGAAATATAACTAATCATTAAGGAAATACAAATCAAAATCACAATGATATATCACTTCGCATCTGTTAGAATAGTTATTATCAAAAGGAAAAATAAGTGTTGGCGAGAATATGGAGAAAAGAAAATCCTTGTGCACTGTTGGTGGAAATGAAAATTGGTACAGCCACTGTAGTAAACAATATCGGTATTCTTCAAAAAGAAAACAAAAACACTAACTTGAAAGAATATAGGCTCCCCCATGTTCATTGCAACATTATTTACGATAGACAAGTAGATATAAAAATGTGGTATACATATACAATGGAACATTTTTACTCATAAAAAGAAGGAAATTCTGCCATTTATAACAATATCAGTGGACCTTGAGGAAACTGTGTGTGTAATATGCTGTTGAATCAAGTGTGAGTGATGTCCATAGCATCCTCAACAGCCATACACTACTCTAGTAGACTCATGGCTATGGCTTCTTTTATGGAGTCAATTCATCTCATATTTTGTCTTCCTCTTTTCCTGTTGCCTTCTATTTTTTTAGCTTTATTGTCTTTTACAATGCTATTTGAAATAAGTCAAAGACAAATATTTATAGTCTTATATGTGGAATTAAATGAAAAAAAAAAAAAACAAGCTTATAGATACAAAGAACAGATTGGTGGTTGCCAGAGGTAGGGGACGGGTGGTGACCAAATTGTGTGAAGGGGTAAAATGTGGCAAATTTTTATTTATAAAATAAATAATCATAAAGATGTAATGTATGTCAAGGTGATTATAGCTAATAATACTGTGTTGTCTATTTGAAAGTTCCTGAGAAAGTGAATCAAAGTTCTCATCACAAGAAAATAAATTTATAGATTTCTATGGTTATGGATGATAACTAGACTTATTGTGATGATCATTTTGCAATATATACAAATATTGAATTATTATATTATATACTTCAAACTAATATAAGGTTATATGTCAATTATAAATCAATAAAATATGATATTGCTAAAAAGATAGAAAAGTGAAGTAAAATAGAGCTCTCAGATATAGATCTGATGAATATGGTCAATTGATTTTCAATGAAGTTGTAAAATCAATTTTAAAAAGTAATCTTTAAAAAGTTAACTCAAAATAAATCATAAGCCTAAATATAATACATAAAACTATTATAATTTTAGAAAAAAATAGCAACTCATCTTTATTTTTGAATTACACAAATAATTATTTGAATATGACACCAAAAGCAGAATCTGCAAAAGAAAAAAAAAATGTTAACTAGGCTTCCTCAAAATTTAAGATTTTTCCTCTACAGAAAACACTGTAAAGAGAAAGAAAAGGCAATTTACAGAATATCATAAATTATTTGCAAATGATATAACTGATAAAGTACTTGTATCTTAAATATAGAAAGAACTCTCATAGATCAAAAAATAGGTATAAGCAATTAAAAATCGTCTTAGAATAGACGTCAAAGAAGATATACAGATTGCACATAAGCATATAAAAAGAAGCTAAACATCATAGTCTGTTAGAAAAATGCAAATTCAAACCAAAATTGCATACAACTATACTACTGTTAGAAAGGCTTAAGAAAAAAAAAAAATCAGGCAATACCAAATGCTGATAAAAATGTGAAGTGATAGTTATTCTCATACACTGCTGGTGTGAATGAAACTTTTACAACCATCCTGGAAAGCAGTCTGGCAATTAAAAAAATTACACATAAAGTTTCCATACAATCTAGCAATTCATGGACAAAATTTAGTAAATGGTACAGAGATCCCCATATATTCACTGCTCCCCAACACGTACATAACCTCCTTAATTATCAACAACCCCCACTGGAGTGGTACATTCATTACAATTGATGGACCTACATTGACATGGCATTATCATTCAGAATCCATAGTTTGAATTAGGGTTTATTCTTGATGTTGTACATTCTGTGGATTTGGACAAATTTATAATGACATGTATCCACCGTCAGAATATTATACCAAGTAGTTTCACTGTTCTGAAATTTTCTGTTCTTTATTCATCTCTTTACCTCCCTTAACTCCCGGAAATCACTGTTATTTTTAATCTCTACAGTTTTGCCATTCCCAAAATGTTATATTGTTGAAATCATACAGTATGTAGGCTTTTAAATTGGCTTCTTTCATTTAGTAATATGCATTTAACTCTCTTTTATGTCTTTTCATGGCTTTATGGCTCATTTAATTTTAGCACTGAATAATATTTTGTCTGAATGTACCATAGTTTATTATCTATTTGTTTACTGAAGGATAATTTGGTCACTTCCACATTTTGGCAGTTATTTATAAAGTTGCTATAAACATCAGTGTACACATTTTTGTGTATACACAACTCTTCCATTACTTTGGGTAAATACCAAAAAAGTATGAGCAGAGGATGTTTAATTTTGTTAGAAACCACCAAAATATCTTTCAAAGTGCTGTATCATTTTGCATTCTTAAGAGAAATGAATGAGAGTTTCTATTTTGCCATACTCTTAACAGAACATGGTGTAGTCAATGTTCTGGACTTTGGTGATTGTAGTAGGTATGTAGTGGTATCTCATTATTGCAATTTGCATTTCATTGATGAAACATGATATATAGCACCTTTACATATGTTTAGTTGCCATCTGCATATCTTCTTGGGTGAGGCAGTTGATAAAGTCTGACTCATTGTTTAATCAGGATGTTTTTTGTTTGCGTGTTTTTATTATTCATTCATTAAAATTATTGGGGTGACATTGACTAATAAAATCAAATAAATTCCAAGTGTACAATTTAATATATATACACATATGTGTGTGTGTGTATATTGCATTGTGTGTTCATCAGTAAATTTAAATTTACTTCCATCACAAATATTTGACCCCTTTTACCCCTATCTACTGTCCATTCCACTTTGCAAATTTGGATCTTTGATTCTTCCCCTTTTCTGTTATTATTGTCTCAATTTGTCCCTATGTATGCTGAACTTTCATTTTTATCTTGTATTAACAATTCTCTACTTTTTGTTTAAGCTTATAATCCCCTGTTCTTAATAAAGTTTGCATTCCTTTGCTTCTGTCTGCCTGCTAGTCATCTTACTCATAGTTAAGTGTTCTTTTGTCATTTTGTTTCAGGAGGGTTGGCCCCTTTCAGTATTTACTGTAACATAGGCCTCATAGTGGAAAATTCCATCAACTTTTGTATTTCTGGAAAGCTCTTTATTTCTCTTTCATATCTAAGGAAGAGCTTTGCTGGATACATTATTCTTGGCAGGTAATTCCTGTCATTTAAGTTTGAATATTTGGTTCCCCTCCTTTCTTTCTTGTAAGTTTTGTGCTGAAAAGTCCAACCACAGTCTAATAGATTTTCCTTTATAGATTTCTGTCTTCTTTTCCCTGATGTCTTGAGAATTCTTTCTTTGTCATTAACTTTTGATAATTTTAATATAATGTATCTTGGAGAAGTCCTTTATGGGTTGAGATAATTAAGTGCTCTATTAGCTTCCTAGATTCAAAGGTCTATCTCATTCTTTAGATTTGGGAAATTCTCATCAACATTTGTCTGAAAATGCTTTCTTAAATCTTCTCCTTTTCCTCTCCTTCTGGAACACCCATTATTCTTATGTTTCCTTTCCTCATGGTATCAGCTAGTTCTTGTATTTCTCTTCCATTGTTTTTCATTCTTCAGACTCTCTCTTTTTCCT
Organism: Pteropus alecto; assembly: GCF_000325575.1. Taxonomy (NCBI): domain Eukaryota; kingdom Metazoa; phylum Chordata; class Mammalia; order Chiroptera; family Pteropodidae; genus Pteropus; species Pteropus alecto. The sequence goes on along the minus strand of NW_006435066.1, from coordinate 346,497 downwards.
TCTGAATTATTTGTAGATTTCTGTCTTCGATATCACTGATCCCTTTCTCCATTTGGTCAACTCTATTTCCCTAGCTCGCTATTTCATTCTTCATCTCTTTTAGTGTGCTCTTGATCTCCAGAAGTTCTATTTGGTTATTTCTGACAGTTTCAATCTACTTGCTAAAAAACTCATTTTTCTGATCTAGTTGTTTTCTCAACTCCTAAAATTGTTGATATAATTTATTTTGGATCTCATCGAGTGTTTTTCAAAAGTATCATCTTGAATTGTCTGTCATTTAAGTCATATATTTCTATGTCTTTTAGCTTATTTTCTGGAGAATTTTTTCTCTCTTTCTGAGCTGTCTTGTCACCTTGGATGTTCATAGTGTTTAATGGACTCCCTCTGGGCATTAATGGGAGTGCATTCTGCTTTTTTTTTTTTTTTTCTTTTTCCCAGAGAGAAGATTTATTATATAGAGGTCTCTTTAGCCTTTTGCTAAGATTTTTTTTTTCTTTTAATTTTCAATTAGTCACGTCCAAGAGTTTTGGATTCCTGCTTTGATACTTAATAATGCTTTTATTTTTTTTTATAAATATTCCATCATGATCACTACCTTCCATCTCAGTTCCTGTCAATGTTAGCAACAGTTTCAGTAGCATTTGCTCAAATTCCCTTAGGGCTCCACAGTGTTAGGTCTTGGAGGATATGGGGCAGGGACAGTGCCCTCTGTGGTGGTGGGTGGGTGTTTTTTTATCTGACTTTCAGCCTAGCACTTTTGCAAGTGATGCTGCTAAGAACCTGCTATTACTCCTCTGCTTTTAGTTTCCACTTCGCTTTCTGCCCTGAAACCTGGGCTCTGCTTCGTGGAGCTCACGGATCCTTCAGGCAGAGCTTTTCAGGTTACCACCCATAACTCCTCCTCTCTCCCTCCTCCTGCAGGGAGCTCCAGATGAAAGAGGCAGCTTGTTTGTTCCTCCCAATCTACCACCAGATTTCCATGGTCTGATCTCTAGAAGCTCTTATGTTCAGATCACTTGCTCAATTGTGCATGTGTTATTTGTTGAGTTTTAGATATTCAACTCATTGTTATTCAAGGGGAGAGATCTGGTGACATCTCTCACTCTGCCATGCTTCTGATGTTACTTCCATAAGGAATATCAATCTTCAGTTTTCTTTCTTGTAATAACTGTTTTTTATTTAAGGATAATGTTGCCCTCATAGAGTGAGTAAGAAAGTGTTCCCTCTGTTTCTATCTTCTGAAAGAGATTTTCAAGAATTGATATAATTTCTTCTTAAATTGTTGGTAAAATTCACCAATGAGCCCATCTGGGCTGATGTTTTCTGTTTTAGAATATTATTAATTACTAATTCAAATTCTTTAACATATTTAAGGCTATTTATATTGTTTATTTCTTCCTGTGTGTGTTTTGGTAGATTGTGTCTTTAAAAGAACTTGTCCATTTTATATGTTTTCAAATTTGTGAGCACAAGGCTATTTATAGTAGTCTTTGATTATTCTTTTAATGTCCATGGAGCCTGCAGTGATGTCCATTCTTATCATCACAGTGTTATCTGCACATGTTATTCAATCCTTCATATACTAAAGTGGTAATTAAATCTGAAAACTTAATTAACTTAGGGTTTTTTTTTAGAAAAAAAAATATATTTGCAAAAAAAAAAAACCCAAAAAACAAAAAAACACATCTGTAGTGCAGGAGTCCCAGGCCCAGAACTTGCATCTGGGCTTTGAATACTCCAAAAAAACACCAGGAGGATCACCAGGGGTGAGACATGTCATTTATTACCTATAAGGCAGAGAAGCTTCAGCAGCAGTTGATGGGAGCTGCAGGAAAAGGCACCCAGCCAAAGACAAGCAACATTTATTCCCAAGTGGGGAGTAGAAGTGGAAATACCTTTTTGGGGGAGCTGTTGCCTTCTCAAGTGGATTGGAGCAATATGTGCTGCTTAGTTACAGAAGCAAATAGTGTCCATGAGAATGGCCAACCAGCTACCTTCTTGAGTAGAGCAAGCAGATAATGTTCAAGGGAACAGCAGAAAACATCCTTGGGAGCAGGTACTGCCAAGAACTTTTTGTGCAATGCCTTCCTTATGGTTGCAGGCCAGGCAGCCATCTGTCTTCTGAGTACGTGGAGGGACTATGTTCTGAGTTAATCCTACAACTTTATGGGTGTTACTGTGTACTTTCTATTACATCAAATCTGGAGACATATAATGTCTAGTTATCCCGTTTTTATAAATGTAAAGATTGATCCATTCATTCAGGTGTTGTCAGCCTGAATCTTCCATTTAAAAATTTTTCAGTAATCTTTCAACTAATAGTTTTAGCAATCATTGATGGTCATTGCTTGGATCTATTCATTCATTAATGATTGAAAAAAAGGTCATTTTTTTTCCTATAAACGCTTCTACATATTTATATTCTATAATGTTTAAATATAATTTTCTTCAGAAAGAAATCAGACCTCCTTGGAGAAATGTCTGACACCAGGTATGGGACTAGAAACATACAAGATGAATCCAAAACATGATGATATGCCTTAAAATAAGGCATCGCTTAGAAGCTACTGAGACCATATCAAAAAACTTTAAGAGACAACTTGAAGACGCTCCCACTGGCCAAAATAGAGTAATACAAAAGTCAAAAATATTCACATATATATAGTGATATCTGTTAAAATAATAAACAAGGAATCCATTAAACTGAAGTGACTCTAATACCTTGCTAGCTTAACAATCAAACTAAAACCAAAGCCAGAGTCAGTGTACTCAAATCCTAGAAAATAAATTTAAGAACAACCGATCACAGACATCAACTAGGTTTTCTAAATAAGTCAACTGCTTAAACTATAGCCAATAAAATAACTTTCTTACTTTACTTCTATGTCTTCTCTAAAAAAATCTCTTCCTTAGCTTCTGTCAGTGGAGTGCTTCTAATCACCTTTGGTTTGCTGCTGCACAATTCAAATGCTCAATTAAATGTATGCTCAAATAAACACTTAAAAAATTTTAATATGCCTCAGATTACCTTTTAACCTATTAAATACATAAAATGTATGTATTCATAAATATACTTTAAAAAATCTTAATGTATCCTCGTTGTAGGCTGCTGGGGATTTTTTTTCTTTTTTTAATTTTATTAATTTAATTTTTTTTTTTTTTTCATTTTTTAGCCTAGGCAACCCTTGGTTGACCTCACAGATTGCAAGGACCTTATAAGTTTACAATCTCTTATTTTTTATTTTTTTTTTTATTTTCATGCCTATAGCACCTGGTCTTCCTAGATGGTCTCCCATCCAAGTACTAACCAGGCGCGACCCTGCTTAGCTTTCGAGGTCAGACTGGATAGGGCTTGTTCAAAGTAGGATGGTCGTAGACTGGGAATTTTTTTTTCTTAATTAAAAAAGAAGTCAGATCTTACCCTGACTTTCCTGTACACATTATATTTCAGTACAACGCAATAGTTCATGAGCAAAATTCTTTATGAGACAGATGGCAATTTATCCAGAGATATTCTGAAGCATAGGAGCAAGAGAAATGGGAATCTACCCAAATCAAAGGAATTATGTTGTTCACAGTGATAAAACAGGAATGATAAAATATAGAGTGATAAAACTAGAAGATACACATTTGACGCCAACCGTTTAACATATTAATTATCGTACACTCTGCTATCTATGAGAGTGTTTCCAAACCTAAGTCAAAAGGTGGCATACTAAATAATACGAGTTTTATACTTTGGGCTCCATGTGCAAAGGAGAGGGGCTTAATCTCTCTGGTTGTGGTGATACTGTTGGATAGGTTAGAAATTATTTGTTCAGTCAACAATTTTGCATACTTGAGGAAAATACTTATGGCTTTTCCTGTGTGAATATTACTTGGTATATGGCAGATGAGTTATTTAAGAACTGAGTAACTCTGAATTCTTGAAATATTTAAAATGGTTTGGTATTCTGCTTAACAAAATAACTGATGCTTCTTTCAAAATCATCTTAACCTGAAGGTGATTTATGTCTCAAACACTACCAGAGTATTAATACTGCATAATACACTCCATTCTAATGATAAGGGTGAGTATGGGAGGAAAGGAACAGGGGTTATGTGTATAGATTTGAATAATAATGATGAATAATATTGTTGCTTCTCATTAAAGACAAGTTTATGGGCCACATGTATTTCAGGGTCATCTAAAATATATTCAAAAAGTACTCCATAGACCTATATCACTCAAAAGGGATTCAGTCCACAGCCATGGAACAGGATCGTGTAGCTTCCCCTTCCATGCCAGGCATTACACTTTAACTGATGGTCTATGAAGAGGTCTATGAGACCCTGAAACTAGAAATGCATGGGACACTTAGAGGCTATGCATTAATGAGTAGAGAAAAATTTAAATATTTAAAATTCAGTCTAACAATGGCCATACTTTCAAGTATTTCTCCTGTCTATAATAAAAATGTACTGTAGGCCAATAAGGTATGCATTTTTGCCTCTTTATTTTTTCTTTATGTCTCATCCTAGTTCTCTTTTTTATCTCATTTTTAATATATAATATACAATATTATTTTAGGTTTCATGTGCTTATTTTTTAGGCACAAAAAAGATCTAAGTAAATATACATGTTCATTAAAACATGAAAATTCCTCAATCCTATTTATACAGGCCCATGATATCTTTTTTTTTTCCTTCTTGCTTTAGCGAAATATAAAAGACAATTAGTTGCTCATATTTATATTGTACAATTTAAAATTTTATTTTTGGGGAGGGAAAGTAGGACTTTTTCTTATTTTTTTTTGTATTCTATTTCTTTATTTATATTTAACATTTTAATTTTTTATTTCCCCCCTCCTCCATTCCTCCTCCCCTCTGGAAACCCCTAGTCCATTGTACATGTCCATGAGCCTCTATTTGTTTGTCCTGTTCACTTGTTCCTTTTAGGTTTATATCCCACATATAAGTGATATCATGTGATTTTCAACTTTTTCTGTCTGGCTTATTTCGCTTAACATGATTATCTTGAGGTCCATCCATGTTGTCGCAAATGGCAGTATTTCATCTTTTCTTATGGCTGAGTAATATTCCATTGTATATATGTACTACAGTTTCTTTAGCCAATCATCTATCGTAGGACACTTTGGTTGCTTCAATGTCCTGGCCACTGTGAATAATGCTGCTATGAACATCAGTGTGCAAATATCTTTTCAGATATGGGTTTTCAAGTCTTTGGAGTAAATACCCAGTAGAAGGATTGCTGGATCACATGGTAGATCAATTCTTAATTTTTTGAGGAGCCTCCATACTGTTTTCCATAGTGGCTGTACCAATTTGCAGTCCCACCAGCA
>NW_006435066.1:332925-340785 GCF_000325575.1 Pteropus alecto | reverse complement strand
CTTTTCAGTTTGATGTAGTCCCATTTGTTTATTTTTGCTTTTAATTCCCTTGTCTTTGAGGTCAAATTCATAAAATCCTCTTTCAGTCCGAGGTCCTTGAGTTTAGTTCTTATGTTTTCTTCTATACATTTTATTGTTTCAGGTCTTATATTCAGATCCTTAATCCATTCAGAGTTAATTTTGGCGTGTGGTGATAGACAACAGTCTAGTTTCATGGTTTGGCAGGTGGCTTTCCAGTTATCTCAGCACCATTTATTGAAGAGGCTTTCTTTTCTGCACTGTATGTTTTGGGATTTAATGTTGAAAATTATTTGCCCATATAAATATGAGTTTACTTCTGGACTCTTGATTTCGTTCCACTGGTTTGTATGATTATTTTGCTGCCAACACCATACCGTTTTGATTACTGTTGCTTTGTAGTATAATTCAAAGTTGAGCAGAGTGATACCTCCAGCCTCATTCTTCTTTCTCAGGATAGCTTTGGCAATTCGGGGTCTTTTGTGCTTCCATTCAAATCTGATGATTTTTTGTTCCATTTCTTTAAAAAATACTGATCGGATTTTGATGAAGATTGCATTAAATCTGTATAATGCTTTAGGTAATAAGGTCATTTTAACAATGTTGATTCTTCCAATCCAAGAACATGAAATATCTTTCCACTTTGTGTAGCTTCTTCAATTTCTTGTAATAGGGTCTTATAGTTTGTATGATATAGGTCCTTCACATGTTTCATTAGAGTTATTCCTAGCAGTTTTATTCTTCTTGTTGCAATTGCAAAAGGAAATACTTTTTCCACTTATTTTTCTGACACTTCATTATTAGAGTATAGGAACACTATGGATTTTTGAACATCGATTTTGTATCCAGAAACTTTACTATATTTCCTTATTGTTTCTAGTAAAGTTCTTGTGGAGTCTTTAGGGTTTTCTATAGAGAATCATGTCATCCGCAAATAGTGAGAGTCTGACTTCATTTCCTACTTAGATGCTTTTTATATCTTTCTCTTGCCTGATTGCACTTGCTAGGACCCCCAATGTTACATTGAATAACATTGGTGATAGTGGATGGCCTTGCCTTGTTCCTGATCTTAGAGGGAAGGTTTTAGTTTTTCACCATTAAGTTTAATGTTGGAAAATATTTGGGAATATTCAGCCTTTCTTTGAGGAAAGGGTGAATATTCAAATAACACAAAGACAGCTTTGCCATGCTGGGAATAACAAGCCCGAAAGTGCCAAGAATACAGTATGCTAACTTTGGGATGGCACAGTTTAGGTGTGACAAGAGAATATCAGGCCTAGAGAAAGCAAGAGTCATACAACTATAGCACAGTTCTATTAGCATAAAAACAATCACCTATAAAACTATTAGCATAGTTTTATTAGCATAAAAACAATTACCATGATCTTTGGTATTTGAAAGCTATCTTTAATATTAACTGCTTTCTATTATGTATATATGTAAAAGACTAGCCATCTAATGCACAATTCAGTCTTCTTCGCATACACAAATCTGTGGGATTCTCAACCCAAACCAGTACATTATCATCCTAGGCATAAACTCTATTAGTCCATACCTGCATTCAGTCAGTAAATATTCACTGAGTACCTAATGAAGAGCAAGGGCTGGTGCTAGGATTAAGCTCAAGCTTAGTTTAGGGGGAGGGGATGGAAGGTGTGAGAGTAAGAAAATGAGGTACTCTGAACAATCCTGTAAAGAATCACAAATAACCCAGGGCAGTATAACATAGTAATAACAGATACAGTATGCTTAGTATGTGCCTGGTACTGTTCTAAGCCTTTTCCATATACCATATCTTTTCTAATTTTTTTTTTTTTTTTTTAAAAAAAAGTTAAGTTGTTATTTGGGCTCATTCTTGATTTTGGAGGTAGGCCTGTATTGATACGAACTTTCCTCTTATGACCGCTTTTGCCATGTCCCAAATGTTTTGATATGTTATACTATAATTATCATTTGTTTCTATGTATTTCTTGATCTCTCATTTTATTTCTTATCTGATCCAATTATTCCTCCGTAGTATGTTATTTAATCTCCATATATTTGTAGTTCTTTCCACTTTGTTTTTACAGTTGATCTCTAGTTTTAAAGTATTATTATCAGAGAATATAGTTGTTATGATTTCAACCCTCTTATATTTGTTGAGGCTATTTCTGTGTCTCAGTATGTGGTCAATCCTTGAGAATGCTCCATGTGCACTATCTTTAGGATGCAAGAATTATTCAATATCTGCAAAATAAATGTGATACACAGCATTAACAAATTGAAAAGTAAAAATTATACAATCATATCAATAAGTGCAGAAAAAGCATTTGACAAAACCCAGCATCCATTTATGAAAAAAAAACTCAACAAAGTGGTAATAAAGAAAACATACCTCAACATAATAAAAGCAGTATATGACAAACCCACAGCTAACATCATACTCAACAGGGAAAAGCTAAAAGTGTTTTCCTTAAGACCAGGAACAAGACAAGGATACTGATTTTTATCACTTTTATTCAACATAGTTTTGGAAGTTTTAGCCACAGCAATCAGACAAGAAACAAAAAGAAAAGGCACCCAAATTGGGGGAAAAAATGATGAAAAACTCATTATTTGCAGATGACATAATACTTAATATTATATATAGATAACCCTAAAGATTCCACAAACAGAAAACAAATGTTAGAACTAATAAATTAGTTTAGAAAAGTAGCAGGATAAAAAATTAATATTCAAAAATCAGTTACATTTTTATACACCAATAACGAATGATCAGAAAGAGAAATTAAGAAAACAATTCCATTTACAATTGCATCAAAAATCATAAAATACCTAGGAATAAATTTAACCAAGGAGGTTGTAGAATTAATTCATACATAGCTCCTCCACGGACATGGGAGACAAAGAGGACTGCTGGGTCAGCAACTCCAAGGAGGACAATGAACAAAGCATTCCCCAGGCTGTACTTGCACCCAAGGACCCTTCCCATTGCTCTCATGTGCACTATCTGGCCCTTTGGCTGTTCCCATGGACATTATTTCCCTGCTCTGCTTGAGGACACAGCTGGTCCAATTCTCCCCAGCACTAGCTAGGCAGCATGTCAGGCTCTCATCTGAGAGGGAAACCCTTGTTCCCTGGGATGAGGCAACCCCCCCTCTCCTCTGCTCGCATATAAAACAATGCCTACTCTTGGCCAGCAACCTTTTCCTGAAGCTCCAACCAACCAAGCCTTGCTGTATTGTGAATAATAAATGGCTTGTCTCACTCTGCTGGCCCTCCTGGTGCTTTTTTCTTTTGGAATATCTAAGGCTGAGGTGCAGGTTCCCAGCCTAGAGCTCCTGTGTTACAGAGGTAAAAATCCTGTACTCAGAAAATGATGTCATTGAAGAAGGAAATTGTAAAAAATCAAATAAATAAAATCATTTACTGTCTTTGTAGATAGAAAGAACTAACATTGGTTAAATGTTCATACTACCCGAAGCAATCTACAGATTTACTACAACCCCTATCAAAATACCAATGATATTTTTCACAGTATTAAAACAAATAATCTTAAAATTTATATGGAACTATAAAATGCCCTGAATAGCCACAGAGATCTTGAGAAAGAAGAACAAAGTTGGAAGTATCACGCTACCTGATATCAAAGTGTACTACAAGGCTATAGTAATCAAAACAGCATGGTACTGGCATAAAAACAAACACATAGATCAATGGAACAGAATAGAGAGCCCAGACGTAAATACAAGACTATATAGTCATTTAATCTATGACAAAGTAAGCAAGAATATACAATGGGGTAATGACATTCTCTTCAATAAATGGTGTTGGGAAAACTGGACAGATACATGCCAAAAAATGAAACTGAACCATCTTCTTACACCATACAAAAGAATAAACTCAAAATGGATTAAAAACTTAAATGTGAAACCCCAAACCATAAACCTCCTAAAAGAAACCAGGCAGAAAACTCTCTGACATTGCATTCAGTAATATTTTTTTTTTCTGATATATCTTCTTTGGAAAGGAATACTAAAAAAAAATTTTTGGACAAATGTGATACATCAAACTAAAAATTGGCACAGCAAAGGAAACTATCAACAAAACAAAAAGTAAACCTACCGAATGAAAAAAGATATTTGCCAATGATAAATCTGATAGGCAGTTAATATCCAAAATTTATAAGTAACTCGTACAACTCTCTCTCTCTCTCACACACACACACACACACACACACACACACACACACACACACACAATTCAATTAAAAAATGGACAAAGGTTCTGAATAGGTATTTCTTCAAAGAGGACATACAGATGTTTAATAGACATATAAGAAGATGCTCTACATCACTAATCATCAGAAAAATGTAAATTAAAAGACAAGGAGATATCACCTCCTACCTGTCAGAATGGCTATCATTAATAAATAAACAAACATCAAGTGTTGGCATGGATATGGAGAAAAGGGACCCTTGTGCACTGTTGATGAGACTGCAAATTGGTACGGCCGCTTTGGAAAAGAGTTTGGAGTTTCCTCAAAAAATTAAAAATAGAACTACTTTATGACCCAGCAATTCCACCTGTGAGTATTTATCTGAAGAAAACCAAAACACTAATTTGAAGAAAAAAAAAAAAACTATATGCACCCCCATGTTCACTGCAGCGCTATTTACAATAACCAAAATATGGAAGCAACGTAAGTGCCCGTCAATAAAAAATTAGATAAAGAGGGTGTGGTATATATATACAATGGAATACTATTCAGCCATAAGAAAATAAAATCTTACCATTTACAACAACATGGATTGACCTAGAAGGTATTATGCTAAGTAGAAAAGGTCAGACAAAGAAAAATACCATATTATTTCACTTATATGTGAAATATAAGAAACAAAATAAACAAACAAGCAAAATAAAAACAGACTCATAGAAACAGAGTACAAACTGGCAATTGCTAGAGAGGAGTGGGGGATTGGGTGTAAAAGGAGAAAGAATTAAGAAGTAATAATTTGTAGTTACAAAATAAGCATGGGGATGTGAAGTACAACATAGGAAATATAGTCAGTAATATTGTAATAACTATGTGTAGTGCCAGGTGGGTACTAGACTAATTGGGGGGACCACTTTGTAAATTATATAAATGTCAACCACTATACCATACACCTGAAAATAATATAAAGCAATATTAAATGTTAACTCTAATTGAAAAATAAAAATTTGAAAAAAAAATCTTATTATTTCAACCACATGTACTCAGTAAAGAATTAAAACATCAACATATATGAAATAAAGTTTCCAGAAATTCCTTTTTAAATAGATCCTTCTATTTGAAAGTTATTAGGAGGGCAGATCCTTTGGCTACTTTCATTTCATAAAGATTTGTCAATGAGGAGAGAATTTTGAAGGCCCAGTAAGAAAGTTTTATTCTGAGTCATTAACATTCGCTTTGACCCCTCCATCAAATTACAAAGATGTTATGCAATACGCTATGAAATTTAAGAAAGAAAATTTAATAAAAGATACAACCTATAAGTAACAGCATGATAGCTATCTAGCAGTGATATTAAGATTTAAGAATATTAGATGTTAGTGAAAAAAAGTTTTCTTGAAAACTCATGTTGTTTGAGAGGTTTGAGAGTGAAAAGAAGATTTGAAAAAAATGTGTTTTTTTTTAAATCACTAATAAGTTAAAAATCCAAATATGTCTGAAAAACTATTATTACTCTTAAAATTTATTAATGTTGTTGTTTCATGTTCAGAATAAAAAAGTTCGATGAATGTTTGCTGAATGGATTAATATCTCAGCCCTTTATTTTATAGAATCCCTGGAAAGTCTAATTTAAAAGAATGTATTTAATAAAATGTCTTTACAAAAGTCAATATTCTATAACTCCCTCCTGTATCGTATTTAGACACAATACCATGATCATGAACTGTTTGGAATCCTTAAGTAGTTTATGGTTAGAATATGGAGTGCAACAATGGAAGAGATGAGAGATGAGACTAACAAGGTAATGAGAAAAATACAGTACGTATCATACAGGCTTTGCATACCTTTTAAGTTTAAAATTTATTCTAAATTCAATGAAAAGTTAATAAGCTGAACATAAATAAGAGAAAGAGAGGGATGTTAAGATTCTGATTTTATATATGTAGTAGAGAAAAAGCAAATCTTCTATTTAAATTAATAATAGAGCAAAAAAATAAGGGTATATATGTAAATACGAGTATGTGAGCAGGCCACGTACTCCATTCCCACTCTATAGCAGTTCCACTTTTACACATTTTTTATATCAGACTTCTGAATATAGTTCTATTTAAAGTACAGTTTCTACTTCTGAAGAAATATTTGAAAAACAGTGCTCTATAGTATATATTTTAGTGATAAATTATATAACTTAAAAATACGAAACTGTTTATGTTAGGCTTCTCCAGGTAAAATTCCATATTGCCTGTGAAGTGTTCAACGACTATTCTAGACCATCAATGTTTCTTCAATTTCTAAATTATTATTGCATGCAATCTTTTTGGATTCAGTACTTCTTTAATATCTATTTTCTAATTTGTCTAATCTTGCCTCCCCAAAGAGTTTGCATTCTCCTTGAAAGCAGTAGCTATAGAACTTCTGAGTTTTGTTTAAACACATAATAGGGGCTTAAATGCTTGTTGGTCAATTAAGTTAAAAATAGGGCCAGGTGCATGCTGAGTAACTGAATAACACCTATTCAATAAATGGTTGATGAATGCCACATACAGGGCAATAAAAGAGACAGGCTACCCACATCCATTGTGGATTATATATTCTTGGGTTGATTTTTTACCTTTATTCACAAAGAGGACTTTCTCATATTTCAGCATATCCTTATTTTTCTTGCAGGAATTATTATAGCTGTTGTTGACAAAAATCTCAACCTAATCAATATATAACAAATATTTTCTGTTTATCATGTAACTAACTTATCCTCATCCCACTCACAAAATACTTTTTCGAAAATGATTTTTAAAATCACAATAATTTAGCAGCCTTATAAAATTATAATTAGAGCAGGTGTTAATTAGGTAGAATCGGTTATATCTTTTAGAATTGAAAATTAAATTGCTTGAAGATTTTGTTGAGATATGTGATTGGTTATTCAGAAATTTACATAATGAGAATGGCTACTTCACTCTCATTACACCTACAATTCTAATATATGATGGATGAAATTTTTTGGCTGAATATCATTACATACAATATCCAAATTTTCCTCATTTTATATATTTTTAGCTATCAGATGCATAAAAGCAATATCTTGGGCTTTGAGATAGTCTAAGGCTACATCTATATATGCAAACTGATATAAAAAAATTGGGAAATCAGGAACAAATTTGTTTTAAATGAATATTTTGGTCTGATCTATCTAGATAATAAAAAAAATGATTCTAGCATATGAATAACCCTACAAACTACCTCTAATTATCCATGCATTGCATTTTAGGGGGAGCCTATGCCTACTTGGGGTAAAACAATAGGCTACAGTGTAGCAACCAGCTTCTTTAACTCTGCTTTGGAGTATCTATTTAGTTCATTCAAGATGAGTTATCAGTGTGTGAATATTAGACAATCATGAATTGAAATATTAGATTTATACTGAAAGAAATCCCACAATCCTAGGAAAAAATTGCCTAATGTTTGTCTCCTTTATGTAAAGTTTTATTATGCTAATAATTTCTTGTATAGGTTACAAAATATAACATACTTGTCATTTCCTATTAATTCTTATTCATTCTCTATTCTCTCTGTTTAATTGAAAAAAAGAAATTCCATTTCAGTCAAGCAATGTCAGACTGAAACCTCGTGGGGAATTCTTTATAATA
>NW_006435066.1:324244-329747 GCF_000325575.1 Pteropus alecto | reverse complement strand
GAAAATAATATAAAGCAATATTAAATGTTAACTCTAATTGAAAAATAAAAATTTGAAAAAAAAATCTTATTATTTCAACCACATGTACTCAGTAAAGAATTAAAACATCAACATATATGAAATAAAGTTTCCAGAAATTCCTTTTTAAATAGATCCTTCTATTTGAAAGTTATTAGGAGGGCAGATCCTTTGGCTACTTTCATTTCATAAAGATTTGTCAATGAGGAGAGAATTTTGAAGGCCCAGTAAGAAAGTTTTATTCTGAGTCATTAACATTCGCTTTGACCCCTCCATCAAATTACAAAGATGTTATGCAATACGCTATGAAATTTAAGAAAGAAAATTTAATAAAAGATACAACCTATAAGTAACAGCATGATAGCTATCTAGCAGTGATATTAAGATTTAAGAATATTAGATGTTAGTGAAAAAAAGTTTTCTTGAAAACTCATGTTGTTTGAGAGGTTCTTGAGAGTGAAGAAGATTTGAAAAAAATGTGTTTTTTTTTAAATCACTAATAAGTTAAAAATCCAAATATGTCTGAAAAACTATTATTACTCTTAAAATTTATTAATGTTGTTGTTTCATGTTCAGAATAAAAAAGTTCGATGAATGTTTGCTGAATGGATTAATATCTCAGCCCTTTATTTTATAGAATCCCTGGAAAGTCTAATTTAAAAGAATGTATTTAATAAAATGTCTTTACAAAAGTCAATATTCTATAACTCCCTCCTGTATCGTATTTAGACACAATACCATGATCATGAACTGTTTGGAATCCTTAAGTAGTTTATGGTTAGAATATGGAGTGCAACAATGGAAGAGATGAGAGATGAGACTAACAAGGTAATGAGAAAAATACAGTACGTATCATACAGGCTTTGCATACCTTTTAAGTTTAAAATTTATTCTAAATTCAATGAAAAGTTAATAAGCTGAACATAAATAAGAGAAAGAGAGGGATGTTAAGATTCTGATTTTATATATGTAGTAGAGAAAAAGCAAATCTTCTATTTAAATTAATAATAGAGCAAAAAAATAAGGGTATATATGTAAATACGAGTATGTGAGCAGGCCACGTACTCCATTCCCACTCTATAGCAGTTCCACTTTTACACATTTTTTATATCAGACTTCTGAATATAGTTCTATTTAAAGTACAGTTTCTACTTCTGAAGAAATATTTGAAAAACAGTGCTCTATAGTATATATTTTAGTGATAAATTATATAACTTAAAAATACGAAACTGTTTATGTTAGGCTTCTCCAGGTAAAATTCCATATTGCCTGTGAAGTGTTCAACGACTATTCTAGACCATCAATGTTTCTTCAATTTCTAAATTATTATTGCATGCAATCTTTTTGGATTCAGTACTTCTTTAATATCTATTTTCTAATTTGTCTAATCTTGCCTCCCCAAAGAGTTTGCATTCTCCTTGAAAGCAGTAGCTATAGAACTTCTGAGTTTTGTTTAAACACATAATAGGGGCTTAAATGCTTGTTGGTCAATTAAGTTAAAAATAGGGCCAGGTGCATGCTGAGTAACTGAATAACACCTATTCAATAAATGGTTGATGAATGCCACATACAGGGCAATAAAAGAGACAGGCTACCCACATCCATTGTGGATTATATATTCTTGGGTTGATTTTTTACCTTTATTCACAAAGAGGACTTTCTCATATTTCAGCATATCCTTATTTTTCTTGCAGGAATTATTATAGCTGTTGTTGACAAAAATCTCAACCTAATCAATATATAACAAATATTTTCTGTTTATCATGTAACTAACTTATCCTCATCCCACTCACAAAATACTTTTTCGAAAATGATTTTTAAAATCACAATAATTTAGCAGCCTTATAAAATTATAATTAGAGCAGGTGTTAATTAGGTAGAATCGGTTATATCTTTTAGAATTGAAAATTAAATTGCTTGAAGATTTTGTTGAGATATGTGATTGGTTATTCAGAAATTTACATAATGAGAATGGCTACTTCACTCTCATTACACCTACAATTCTAATATATGATGGATGAAATTTTTTGGCTGAATATCATTACATACAATATCCAAATTTTCCTCATTTTATATATTTTTAGCTATCAGATGCATAAAAGCAATATCTTGGGCTTTGAGATAGTCTAAGGCTACATCTATATATGCAAACTGATATAAAAAAATTGGGAAATCAGGAACAAATTTGTTTTAAATGAATATTTTGGTCTGATCTATCTAGATAATAAAAAAAATGATTCTAGCATATGAATAACCCTACAAACTACCTCTAATTATCCATGCATTGCATTTTAGGGGGAGCCTATGCCTACTTGGGGTAAAACAATAGGCTACAGTGTAGCAACCAGCTTCTTTAACTCTGCTTTGGAGTATCTATTTAGTTCATTCAAGATGAGTTATCAGTGTGTGAATATTAGACAATCATGAATTGAAATATTAGATTTATACTGAAAGAAATCCCACAATCCTAGGAAAAAATTGCCTAATGTTTGTCTCCTTTATGTAAAGTTTTATTATGCTAATAATTTCTTGTATAGGTTACAAAATATAACATACTTGTCATTTCCTATTAATTCTTATTCATTCTCTATTCTCTCTGTTTAATTGAAAAAAAGAAATTCCATTTCAGTCAAGCAATGTCAGACTGAAACCTCGTGGGGAATTCTTTATAATAAATATTTACTCACTTCAGACCGACACTTGTTTATATATCTCCTTTAAAACCAGAGTATCACCACTACTATTTTCTATGTTTCACAGCCTTTGCATATTTAATTTCTATTTTATTTAAATGTAAATTGTTTTGTCTTCTTGATGTATATCCCTTTATCATTATCAAATGTCCATTACTGTCTCTTGTTACCTTTTTTATTTCTAAGTCTATTTCTTCAGTTATAAGTATGGCTACAACCACTTTTCTCTGAATGCCATTTGCTTGGAATATTGTTTTCTACCCTTTCGCTTTGAGTCTATATTTGTCCTTGAAGCTGAGTTGTGTCTTTTGAAGGCAGCACATGGTTGGGTTTTGTTTTTTGATCCAATCTGTTATTCTGTTTTATTGATACAATCTGCTATTCTGCTATTCTTTTTATTGGTGAGTTCAGTTTATTTATATTTAGGGTGATTATTGAAATATGAGATTTCTCCATAGCCATTTTCTCTGTTGTCTTCTGGTAGCTCAGTGTCTCCATTGTTTATTTGTCTTTGTGTTACTGTTTTCTTTATTTTGGTTATTTTGTGGGTTTTGCCTCTGATTTTTCTTGTTTTATGTTATATAATTCTGACTCTATGGTGTGTGGTTACCATTACAAATATGAAAAATATAGTTATATATATACAGTTGTCCATTTTCTTTTGTGTGTGCCTTATCTCCTTTTTCCTTTGCGAATTTAGATCTTTGAATCATTTTCTTCTGTGTATACCTTATCTCTATTTCCCATTGCAGATTCAGATCTTTACTCTCTTCCCTTTTCTGTTTTTGTTATCTCGAATTATCTCTATATATGCTGAATGTTCATTTCTAAGTTGCAATAGCTGTTGTCTTCTTTTATTAAAACTTTTTTTGAGCCTTGAACTATTATGTAATATTTAAGCTTATAATACCCTGTTTTTAATGAGGGTTACTTTTTTGCTTCTGTCTGCCTGTTAGTTATCTTTCTCTTAGTTAAGCTTTTTTTTTTTTTTTTTTTCTTTTTGTCCTTTTGTTTCAGGTAGAATGACCTCCTTTAGTATTTCCTGTAATGCATGCGGGCTTTGTGGTGGAACATTCCCTCAGCTTTTGGATATCTGGAAAAGTCTTTATTTATTTTTCGTATCTAAAAAAGAGCTTTGCTGGATATATTATTCTTGGCAGGTTTTCCCTCCCCCCTCCCAACAATAGTTTGAATATTTGGTTCCACTCCTTCCTTGTTTGTAAGGTTAATCTAATGGATTTTCCTTTATATGTTGTCTTTTTTTCCCTGGCTGCCTTGAGAATTTTTTCTTTGTCATTAGTTTTTGACAATTTAATATAATGGCTTGGAGAGGACTTTATAGGTTTTCTTCTTGGATTTGAAGATCTAGTTATCTCCACAGGTTTTGGAAATTCTCATCCACCATTGGTCTGATTATTCTCTCTGTTCCCTTCTCTCTCTCTCTTCTCCTTCTGGTATACCCATTACACTTATGTTGTTTTTCTGATGGTGTCAAATGGTCTTGTAGAGTTCTTTCATTATTTTTCATTCTCTAATTTTTCTCTTCTTCCTTCTGTTTCGTTTCCAGATTTCTGTCTTTGATATCACTAATTCTTTCCTGCATTTGGTTGGCTCTATTTCCTAAGCTTGCTATTTCATTCATCATCTCTTTTAATGTGTTCTTTATCTCTAGAAATTTAATTGGGTACTTTTTTAGGGTTTCAATTTCTTTAGTAAAGTATTCTTGTTGTCCATTGATTTTGTTTCTAATTTCTTTGAGATGTTAGTCAGAATTTTCTTGTATCCCATTGAGTTTTTTCAGAACACAATCTTGAATTTTTTTTGTCATTTAAATCACATATTTCTGTGTCTTTAAATTTACTTTTTGGAGAGATTTTATTTTCTTTCTCAACTGCCTTGTCACCTTGGTTAATCATTGTATTCGTTGCATTTTTCTCTCCTCCTAGGTATTTATGGGAGTGAACTTTGCTTTTTAAAATTTTATTATTATTAAAAGTGATGCCTCTTTAGCAAGTAGATAAAAAGAGGTTCTTCTTTTGTTTTCCCTAGGTGGTACTTGAAGGGGGCACAAGCCTCTTGCATGGGCCAGGCTTTCTAGATCTCTGCTGGTCAAAAAATGCCCTTTATTCCCTGGCCACCTCAGTCTCCGGGCTTTACCTAACCCACATGCGCATATATGGTGGGTGATGGGGTCCTGAGCCCCTGATTTCCCTATGTTGCCCAAGCAGCCAGATGCAGTTGAGAAGCCTGGGATGTCCCAGGTGTTTCTGTTAGGATCAGTCTCAGTGGGGGGTGGGGGGTAGGGGAAGGTTAGTAATGTGTTTGTGGCTTTGTTCTTCTCCTAGTAATGGTGACTGCTAGACCTCAGCTGCCTCACCTCTGTATTTCCACACTTGTCTTTGAGATAAGCAGTGTACATCTGCCACTCAGGAGCTGTCTCTTCAATTCTCAGTACTGTAGATACTCTGTGTTTAATAGCTAAACACTCACTGCTACAGTTTCTTCTTGGGCCTGATGCTAGCTCTGGATAGGTGCACAGAAGCAAGTTCTGGGCAGATGGGAGAAAGTGAGTAAGCTCTCTGGCTTTGCTTTCTGCCTGTCAATGGTGGCTGCTAGAACACACCTATTACACTTCTGTATTCTAGTCTCTACCCTGAGAAATCACTAGTTTCAGCCATATTATACGCTGATTACTCAGGCAGGAAGGCTCAGGAGCACAGAGAGTGCATGGAGCAACCTGATTTCTCCCCTTTCTGAGTTCCCCACGGAGCTCCAGTCTGCATCTATAGCTC
>NW_006435066.1:308951-324121 GCF_000325575.1 Pteropus alecto | reverse complement strand
TTGTGCATTAGGCTGAGAAATATTTGTTGGATTATAGCTGTTCAACTTGTAATTTCAAGGAGCAAAGTCAAGGGTACCCCTCACACTGCCAAGAAATATATATATATTTTTTTTATTAAGAAATTGCAATAGTAAGGACAGAGAAAAGATATATAAATATAAAATCTGCATAACAATAAGTCATAAGTGATCCTCAAGAGAAGTGCCATGTTTTAGAGATCTCTGAAAACATATTTTGATACAATCTGCTGTCCATCTTTCTAGCAGATGCTTAAAACATAGAGTAAGCACCCTTCCTCAAAATCCTAATTTTTCAAAATAAATCTGCATCTCATAGGCTCTAGATTAATAAAAGGTGATCATTAAGTGTGATCTCCTTTAGCAATTGCAAAAGGAGAAAGGAAGTCATTTATTGTATATTTATTAAACTTATGATATAGTGGTAGATAGAAAGTTCCTTGTAACACATATAATATATATAAAATTGTTAATCACTGTATTACCTACTCTGATAATGAGAGCAATAAACTCTAGCAAATAAAACCAAACATCTTGATTTCATCCCTCAAAAGATCACTCAATTATTTGAATATGTATCTTCCATCAGTAGAAACATCCACTTTTTAAATGTCGAGAATTGAGAATTGATTCATAAACATGAAGACTAAATATTTTAAATTTTAAGCAAAATATATATTTATACAAACTATGATGATTTTAAAGCAAACTCAGTTTCACCACAGCACACACTTTTGATATTTGCAAAAAAAAAAAATGTAAATTGCAGGTTATTTTATTCCAAAACCACATTTTATATGAGTACTGATGTTTTGTATTAGAAAGTAGTCACAAAATAAGAAGTGCCTGGCATTTAACCTAATTTTTTGAAGCAGTACTATGAGATAACATGGGGAAAATAGAAATACCTAGAATGATAGTTGAATTTATGTTGATTCGGTGATCATTCATAGGATGTTTAACCATTGAATACCATTTAAATGTCCTTAAGGTAAACTACCTTATAGAAAATATCTTCCGGGATACATGAGTTTCCTCTTGATTTTGAATTTACATAGAAAATAGTGTTTTATTTCTAAGCCCTTTAGTGAAGTGTCACTCAAAAGATGACACTTGTCCTTATTAGGATATAGATGTTGCTAGGCACATGAGCAAGAGCTATGGAAATAATAAAATTTTTAATATTATGATAACTATACTTCCAGATAATAATAAAAAATGTAAAAATTAAAAGTGGATCACTTATTCTAACCACTTCATTATATAGATGGTAATGTTGAGACTCAAAGAGGAAAGCAGATTTTCCAATGTTACAGAATTAGTTTGTTGCACATATAGAACTATATATAACTCACGTCTTCTTCAAGTCCAATGAATGAGCATTCTAACATAAATCAGTCATAGAGTACTTCTCCTTCCCAAACCGACTGGCCAAAAAGGAGACAGACAAATTCTCTGATAACACTTTCTAGTGATTCTGTTTCTTGTACCTCTGCGGGAGTCAGGGAAAATGCTTCTGTGATAATGATGACTACTGTACTTTAAATCAACTATTCTGTGAAGCTTTGACCCTTATCTTTGACAGTGTAGAAAGGACCTCTATGCCCCAAGATATACTCACTTCACAATTTTTCAGTTCCACTTTTCTTCTCAAGTTTAAACTAATTTAACTAATAAAAATATGTTCTCATCGCAAAGAAAAAAAAATGATTTTTATCATGGGTGCTGACACTGAGATTTGCTGAAAACTGCTAAAATGATATAGCCAGTGACAATGACCACTCTAATATTTTTCTTTACTCCCCAATGTATTACTTTTATCCCTTTTACTTACTGTTATAAGTATAGTAGTTCAATTCTCACAGCTGCCAATCTCATTCTTTTACAAGTACAAAATTCTCTTTAAAACATTAAACTCACATAGGGAGATTTTTAATAGAAATGACAAGATTTTTTTTGTGTGTGTGAGTGTCATTCTCCAGACACTGAAACAAAGTTTTCCATATAGAAAATACAAACAGAAAATACAGAATAGGCTACTTGAAATAACTTTTAAATAGGAAATTTGGACACTACTAATAATTAGGATGGACTTAGGAGTGCTTCCTTAAAGATTCATATTTTTCTCTATAGGCTTACTTTATTTTCGATGACTTTAAATAGCATCATATATGTCTTAAATCGAGATACTTTACAGACACATTTCTAGATATCTAAGCAGAAAAGTTCCTCTGGGGCACAGTGATTTTGGAATTTGATTTATTTGTCTTTAAGAAGGAACTAAAAAGCTAAGAGATTAAGAGACACTGTCTAATCTTTTATTCCTAGTTTAAAAAATAAGAAAGGCGATTGCTCTTTTTGAAAGTACAGAACATTTATTTTACCACCTCAATTTTATATTTATAAAGTAAGTTTATAAATTGTTTATATGTTGGGTTGGTATTATTTCATATTATTTTTAATCAGTTTAATTGTATTATCACTAGACCAACTTTTGTAGAGCCTAGTATAAAGACACTCAGGAAGTGTGAATTTTGATATAACACATTTGAATGCTAGCAGGCATTAGAAAGCAGACTTAAATATTTATAAATAATTTATGCCAGTGTTCATCTCAGAATGAAATAATCTCTGATCTTTACTAATCCTTATTTAAAAGTATACACTATCTTTGAGAAAAATTGTATAATTATACTGACTGAATTCCTCCTAGCTCTGTTCTAAATCTTTGTCACACACTCCAAGTACTCTACACTATCCTCCCACATTTAATGTATGATCTCACTTCCTGCTTCACAAAGAAAATTAATGTAATGAGGAATTCAACCCTTCTAATTTTTTCTAAGATTTTCATCTACACATTTACTACACATTCTTTCATCTATCCTGACTCAAATAAATTGTTAATGTTTCTTTCCAGTTGCTTCTTGATTCCATGTTATCCTTCTTCCCTGACCTTGACCATTATTTCTCTATTTCTTACACTTTAAGTTACTCTCCTCCAATAGATTCTTCCAATTAATAATAATGTGCTCAGATTCTTCTTTGTTATTCATAAATTGTGATTTCATTTTTTTCTTTGCTTATTGTTTTTCAATAGTTTCATTGCTAATTAACAATGCAATCCATTGTCATATTCTAGTAACTACAAAATCTGTGATGTTATTCTAATTTTTCACTTGAGTTCCAGAATAGTATATCTTACTTTCTGTTGAGACTTTTACACTGACACTTCAAGCCCAGCATGTCAAAAACTGGATTTGACATCTAACCCCTTTTACCACACACACATGCACACAAATACACACAAATGCACACATTAACTTACACCAGACAAAGCTGGTTTCTTTTTATGTCCTCTTCAGTATTAAATAGCATTAACTTTCACCTAATGGTACAAGTTAGAACTTTTGAAATCTTCTGTTTTTCTCACTTATAATATCCAAATAGTCACCAAATTCTAATGATTCTAACTTACAGTACAAGGTCAGGCCCATATATTCTAAACGCTTAAAAAAATGAACCTTGATTTGAGACAAAGGCTAGCAGTCTCATCTTTTTTTTTTACAGTTTAATCTCAGGGTAAACTTAAGTGCCAATATTGCTAAAAAAAAAAAAAAAGTTTTCTCTAATTGCCCTGTGGCAACTTCAATAAGTCCTCATCTTCCTTCTCAAAATACCTGATTTAATCATATTTTTGAATAATTTTTAAATCGGAATACAACAAGAATGATTTAAAATATACCTGAATAGTATGATGGAGACATTACACTAAAGTTTGTTCTAGTAAATTAAAAATATAAAAACTGTTTAAAAAGTGTCCTTGAATTGCAGCTCATTGGGAATTTGAGCTTTTGGAGAATATGATTCACTCTGATACATTTTAGTATTTCAGAATGAAGTAAGATCTTTAAAAGTGAACTTTAGGGGTCCACATGTAGGAAGATTGTAAGTTGCCACTCTATTTTGCAATGTAAAAACTGACGAAACTAAAAATGCAACAGCTCTTTTTGAATCTTTAAGAGAGGAGAGGACACAGGGAAAAACACTGCCTCCATAATTGGAGAGACATATAACTGAACAAGGGGAACTGTGGCTTGCCAGAGCAGAGACCCACGAGCAAAAACCATTTCAGGAACTAGTGCCAGGGTAGGAAAACCTGAACTATAATTGACATATTGCTGGAAACGTATCGAGAACAAGTCTGAGTTAAAAACTCCAAGAAACCCTGTCATAGATGAACCTACACAATAATGTGAGGTTGACATTCAGCAGCTAGACCAGGTTCCCACAGTAAATACTGAATAAAAATCCTCTTATGCTTCTGCCAAGGAGAGGAGAAAAGGGACCATTTTGAATTGCATTAGAACACTCTTTTAATTTTTTTTTCAATTACAGTTGGCATACAATATTATATTAGTTTCAGGTGTACAATAGTGATTAGACATTTATATAACTTATGAAGTGATCACCCCAGTAAATCTAGTACCCATCTGACACCATACATAGTTATTACAATTTTATTGACTATATTCCCTATGCTATATTTCATATCCCCATGACTACTTTGGAACTACCAATTCGTACTTCTTAATATCTTCTTTTTCACCCAGCCCACCCCCCAACTCCCCTCCCATCTAACAAAACACTCTTTTTTTCCTCTGCCCTCAGAGGAATCTAGTTAATTCAAACTTAACCTACTGAAGTGTTATAAGAGCTTAACTGACCTTGGAGAAGAGAAATACCCAACTTCACCCAGCTCTAGTCATCCTTTCCCACCTAGTGTGGAGGAGAAAATACTGAAAAACACTTGTGAAATTCACAGTTGAAAGACAAAGTCTCACTAAAAGTCTGACACCTGAGCATAGGACTATAAAACACTTCCCCTTGTTCCATATTACTAAAGGTATTTTTCATATCTGTTTTTTTTTTTTTTTTAACTTTGTACAACATGTCCTGCTATCAAGAAAGTAAATGACAAGGGATACCAAAGGCAAAAAACACAATTTGAAAAGATAAAGCAAGCATCAGAAACAGATATGGCTAAAATGTGGAATTATCAAACTAGGAATTTAAAAATTTTACACACACACACACGCACACACACATATATATGTATATGTATATGTATATATGTATATATATATGTATGCATATATATATACATACACATATTTGACATGTCATATGTATGACACATATATGTCATAGATATATATGACAAATGACAATGATACAAGGGACAGAAGGAAAAAAAATAGGATTATTTTGTTTCTATAAGGTACTCAGACCCATGAAGTGGTATAATGTTTTTTGAATGTGAACTTGGATTAGTTGTAAATATATAGCGCAAACTCTTGAACGACCACTAAAATAGTAAAAAAAAAAAAAAAGGAAAAAAAATGTATACCTGATTTGCTAAGAAAGGAGAGAAGAGTAACATCATTAACATGGCAACATAGGTTGTTCTTGACTTCTCTCACTTTCACAAGTAAAAGAACTAACAATTATTCATGGAAAAGACACCACTGAAAGAATCCTATAACACAGGAGTGAGACTGAGGCATCCACTGGTCCACAAAGACCAAGACAGTCTGCATTAGGAGGATAGAGAAATGGTTACATGCTGACCAGAGTGTCCCTCCCCCAGGCCAGTGCAGAACCACACCACAAGGTCTTCCCTGAGCCAATAGTTTCTCTACTGGGTAAAGAAAGACCAAGGGGTAACATCCAAACCTCCAGTATTATGGGTTCCTAGATGGGAATCCCAACTCTGGTTTCATCTCATGTGAAACACAAGGAACTCTGCAGTGCTCAATCTCTGGGGATCTGATTATGATAGAGAATGGGAAAAGGGCTTCCAAAAACCAGCACTAGGCTATTGGCAGATCAAGTTCCTACCCAGCATTAGTTTATTGGCAGATCAAGTTTCCACCCACAGAGCCCAAGTATTAGTCTCAATTAGAACAAAGTCGGTGTCACGGTCTGGCCAGGGAACTTGGAATAGTACAGGTATGACTGATTTGTGTTCTCAAAAGATAAATTTTACCAGTCCTGGAGCCTAGACTGCCCATGCTCAGTCAAAAGAGCTGAGCTATAGTCACACTTGCTGTGGAGCATGACTCCCAGCTCCTCCTGGCTACAAAAGCCATTTGGGGAATTGGCAGTTGTTTGAAATGGGCCCTCCCTGTCCTGCCCAGGCAGGGAATGTGGGTCATAGTCCACATCTCTACAGAGTATGGCCCCAAACTTATCTAACAGGAAAGGCTGGTGAGAACACCTGGAACTATGTAACCAGTGATGCTTAAGCTGAGAGGAGGGCAGACAGAGATGATCACCCTCGGAGCAAAGCTAGTTCTGGGTGTGTAGAGTTATTGTACTATACCCAGACAGGGAACTTATTTCATAGCCACACCCACTACGGAATATGGTTCCTGGCTTCCCAACCAGGAATGCTTTTCAGAAAAAAAAAAAAAAGGAAGTTGCCTAAAGTGGATCCTTCCAGTCTTTCTCAGGCAGAGGAGCTGAGTCATAACTTGCCCCACTGCAGAACATTGGCCCCCAACTCTATCTGATAGAAAAGGCAGACAAGAACACCTGGAAGTTGCTATATAACACAGCAATGATCTAGCAAAATAGGTGATCAGGCAGAGCTAATTGCCCTCAATGACCCTGTTCAGGCAGGGAACTTATTGCATTTTTCAACTTAAGTTAAAACAACAAAAAATTTTACTGGCCTCAGAGATGCTTCTCCCACTGCACCCAGGCAGGAAAATTGATTTAGTAGCCCCACTTATTGCTGAAACAGCTTTCATCCTATCCAGCCATGGAATGTTACCACAGCACACAGGAAGTTGTGTAACCTGTCCAACAGAACTACTCACATAGCATTTAAACAAAAAGCACATGCCATGACTTTTTCTATTTTAAAAAGCAAAAGTTGTGTCCTCACCTCACCAGGATATTCAGTGCATGTACTTGCTTGACTCAGGTCCCCAGACAACAAACTGTGCAAGAAATGGGTCCTGTCCTGTTCTTCCACCAGGGTAAGGAAGCTACTTTATAACTCCTACTACTGCTGAATATAGTACTGAGTCACAATCTGCTATTAAATTCAACCAGAGAATTCAGGTAACTATGGAGCCCATCGTACAACCTCACCTGGGCAGGAAACCATGATAACAGTCTTATACAATTATTCTCAGAGAGTGGCACACACCACTATCCCTGACCTAAAAGTTTGAATAGTTGCCTCATCCCCAAAAAAGACCCTATTAACAGGCCCCACATGCATAAGGATGTTACCAGCAGCCATGCCCAGAAATCCAGACTGAGCTGATTAGTGAAGAACAGTCACTGCCACAGTAAGCTTGCAGTCTGGAAATGGAGACCACATACTGATATGCACAGATACCAAAATGTAAGAAATCAAAAATCACAAAACATCAGTTAAATATTATGCCACCAAGAGAAACTAATTAAGCTCTATTAATTGATCCTAAAGAAATGGAGATCTATGAACTGTCAGACAAAGAATTCAAAATAATCTTCTTAAAAAAGTTCAGTGACCTCTAAGAACACACAGACGACCAAAAGAAATTAGAAAGATAATTCATAAATACAATGAGAAGTTCAACAAAGAAATAGAAACCATCTAAAAAAGACAAACAAAACTTTGAGAGCTAAAACATACAATAACTGAACTGAAAAATTCAGTAGAGAGCCTCAAAAGCAGGAACAATTATGCAGAAAAAAGAGTCAATGGCCTGGAAGATAAGGTATTTGAAATTGTTCAATCAGTGAAGGAAAAACAATACGAAAAAAAAAAAAAGTAAGGAAAGCCATGGAACGTATGAGACACTGTAAAAAGAAACAATACTCTTATCATGGGACTTCCAGGAGAAGATAAAGATAGAGACAGAAAACATAATTAAGACAATATGGCTGAAAATATTCCAAACATGGAGAGAGAAATAAACATGCAGATTCAAGAGTCCTAAAACACCTCAAATAGGTTGAACTCAAATAAGACTACACTGAGACAGATTCAAATTAAATTGTCAAGTCAAAGATGAAGAAAGAATTTTAAAAGCCGCAAGAGAAAATAAAGAAGTTGCATACAAGTGAACTCCCATGAGAAAAAGAGCCAATTTTTGAACAGAAACTTCAGGCCAGAAAAAAAATAAATAAAATGACATATTCAAATTAGTTTTTAAAAACCTGTCAACCAAAAAGACTATACCCAGCAAAACTGCCCTCCAGAAATAAAGGAAGAATAAAAACTCCCATATAAAGAAAAGCTGAGGAAATTTATCACCAGTAGACTTGCCTTACAAAAAATGCTAAAAGGATTTTTGGGAGTGGATATGAAAGGGTGTTAATTAACATCATAATAACATAAAAAGGAGTGTAAAACTCACTAGTAATGGTAAATATATAGTCAAAGTGGATTCTATAAAATGGTTATACTGATGCATAATTCACTGGAAACTATTTAAAGTTCAAATGTAAAATTAAAAACATATTTAAAAAATATAATAATATGTTATTGGATACACAATAAACATATGTAAATTGTCCTTCAATAATCTAAAATGTGAGGGGGAGAAGAAAGTATAAAGCTTAAGAATTTTGTTTAAGTTGTTATTTTTAAATGGAGTGTCATAATTTTAAGATATTTTAGGCAAGCCTTATGGTAATCACAAGAAAAAAAAACTAGTAATTACATAAAAGAAAATTATAAAGACGTGAAAGCATACTTATACTACAGGACACAAAAAAGAAAGCATATTAAGGAACAGTAAATATAGATCTACAAAACAACCAGATTTGTAAGTTGTGGGGTTAATTCAAACGTAACCCTTCCACAGACACAGGTGGCAACGTGGACAGCTGGATTAGCATCCCCAAGGACGACAATAAAGAAAGTATTCCTCAGGCTGTGCTTTCCCCCAAGGACACTTCCCATTGCTTCCATGGGCACTATCTGCTCCTTTGACAGTTCCCATGGACATTATCTCTCTGCTCCATTCGAGGATACAGCTGATCCGGTCCTTTCTAATACTAGCTAGGCAGCATAT
This sequence comes from Pteropus alecto, assembly GCF_000325575.1. NCBI lineage: Eukaryota > Metazoa > Chordata > Mammalia > Chiroptera > Pteropodidae > Pteropus > Pteropus alecto. The sequence goes on along the minus strand of NW_006435066.1, from coordinate 315,023 downwards.
CTGGCTCTCATCTCGGGGGGAAAACCCTTGTTCCTGGGATGAGACGTTGTCCCTCTCCCCTGCTGGCATAAAAAAAACAATGCCTGCTCTTGGCCGGCTGCCCTTCCCTGCAGCTACAACCGGCCAAGTGCTGAAGCCTCCTTGTATTGTGAGTAATAAACAGAATGTTTCACTCTGCTGGCCCTCCTGGTGGTTTTTTCAGAATATCCATGGCCTACGTGCAGGTTCCTGGCATGGAGCTCCTGAGTTACATAATTCTTTACTTATCAATAAAAACATAAACAGATTAAATTCTTCAATCAAAAAACCTAAAATGGTTGATGCATGAAAAACAAGATCCAATGATATGCTGGCTGCAATAGACTCACTTTAGCCTTAAAGACACACATAGATGGAGAGTGAAAGGGTAGAAAAAGATATTTTAAGCAAATGATAGCCCAAAACGAGCAGTGGTAACTATACTAATATCAGACAAAGTGGATTTTAAACTAAAAACAGATAAAAGAGACAAAGAAGGCTATTACATAATGTTAAAAGGAGTCAATACATTAAGAAGATATAACGATTGTAAATATTTATGAACATCATTTGAAGCACCTAAATACATAAAGCAAAAATTACCAAAGATAACAAGAGAAATAAATAGCAATATAATAATAATTGAACACTTTAATACCCTACTCTCAAAAATGAGTAGATTATTCAGACAGAAAATTGATAAAGAAAACAGCAAAGATGATCAACACCACAAGCCAGATATACCTAGCAGACAGTAAAACATTTTATCTAACAACATTAGAATATACATTTTTATCAAGTGCATATTGATCATTTTTCTAGGATAAACTGACTATATATTAAGCCACAAAACAAATATTAGCAAATTCAAGAAGATTAAAATTATATCAAGTATCTTTTCTGACCACAATGGCATGAAATTCAAAATCAACAAAAGGAGGAAAAAACTAGAAGATTAATGATTATATAGAAATTAAACAGCTCTCTTCTGATCAACCAATGGATTAAAGAAGAAATTAAAGGGGACATTAAAAAGTCCCTTGAGAAAAACAAAAATGAAAACAAACATACCAGAACTTAGGGGATACAGAAAAAGCAATTCTAAGAGGGAAGATTATAACAATAAACACCTACATCAAGAAGAAAGATCGCAAATAAACAACCTAAATCTACACTTTAAGGAACTAGAAAAAGAAGAACAAACTGAACCCAAAATTAGCAGAAGAAAGAAAATAATAAAGATTAGGGCAGAAATAAATAAAATAGAGAACAGAAAAAGCAACAGAAAATATTAGCCGAACTAAGAGTTGGTTATTTGAAAAAAATAAATAAAATTGAGAAACCTTTAGCTAGACTAACCAAAGAAGAAAGAGGACTTAAATCAACAAAATTATAAATGAAAAAGGAAACATTGCAACTGATACTACAGAAATACAAAGGAATATAAGAGATTACTACCAACAACCAAATACCAACAAACTGGAGCAACCTAGAAAAAATGGGGAAAAAAATTCTTAGCAGTATAACAAACTATAAAAACTGAATCAGAAAGAATTAGAAAGTCTGAATAGACCAATAGATTCAATTAAAAAGATTTAATCAGTAAAAAGAAAAAAAAAAAGGACTATATGGCTTCACTGGTGAATTTTCTCAAATATTTAAGAAAGAATTAATGCAGAGTTTTCTCAAACTGTTTTAAAAATTTGAAGAGGAAACACTTCCAAACTTATTTTATAAAGCCAGCATTATCCTGATACCAAAGACAGGAATAAAAGTACCAGGAAAGAAATCTACAGACCAATATTCCTGATTAATAAACATACAAAATTTCTAAACATAATACCAGCAAACTGAATTCAGCAGCATGCTAAAAGTATCATTCAACATGATCAAGTGTGATATATATCTGAAATGCAATGATTCAATAAAAACAAATCAACAAATGTGACATATTACATTAGTAGAATAAAAGAAAAAAATATATATAATTATGTCAAAACACAGAAAAACCATTTGACAAAATTCAACATCCATTCATGATAAAACTTTAAAAAGATTTTTTGTTAATCGAGCTAAATTTGGTATAAAACATTATGTTTCAGATGTACAACATTATAATTTGACGTTTGGATACACTACAAATTGATCATCTCCAAAAGTCTAAGTTGCCATCCATCACCATACAGATGATGCCATTCATCCATTTTGCCCATCCCATAACCTACTTTCCTCTGGTAATCACCAATATATTCTCTGCATCTATGAACTTATTTTTTTGTGTGTGTATGTGTGTGTATGTTTGTTTTGTTTTGTTTCTACATATGAGTGAAATTAAATGGTATTTGTCTTTCTTCATCTGGCTTATTTCACTTAGCATAATATCCTCAATGTCTATGCATGTTGTCACAAATGGCAAGATTTCATTCTTTTTTTTTTTTATGTCTGAATAGTATCTCATTATATGTGTATAAATATAATCTATTTTATCCATTCATCCACCAATGGACACTTAATTTGCTATAATATCTAGGCTATTATAAATAATTCTGCAATAAAAACAGAGGTGTATATAACTTTTAAAATTAGTGTTTTTCTAATCTTAGATAAATACAGACAGATACCCAGAAGTAAGCTAGCTGGGTTAAATGATTATTTTTGATATTTTGAGGAACATCTATACTGTTTTTCATAGTGGCTACACTAGTTTATATTCCTATCAGCAGTACATAAGGGTTCCTTTTTTTTTTTTTTTCATATCCTCTAGAACACTTGTTATTTCTTGTCTTTTTGATAAGCATTCTATCAGTGTGAGGTGATATATCATTGAGGTTTTGATTTGCTTTTTCCTTGATAATTAATGATGTTAAACATCTTTTCTTGTTCTAGTTGGCCATCAGGATGTCTTCTTTGGAAAAATATCTATTTGGGATTTCGGAAGATTTTTTAATTGTGTTGATTGGTTTTATGTTGTTTAATTGTGTGTTTGTTATATATTTTGGATATTAACTCTTATCAGATGTATGATTTGCAAATATATTCTGCCATTCAGTAGGCAGTATTTTTGTTTTCTTGGTGATTCTTTTAGTGTGCCGAACCTTTTTAGGTTGATGTAGTTCCATTTGTTTATTTTTCCTTTGTTTCCCTTGCCTTTGGAGTCATTTCAAAAAAAAAAAAAATGGTTAAGACCAAAGTCAAAGAGTTATTGTCTATGTTTTCTTCTAAAACTTTTATATGTTCCTGTATTACATTCAAGTCTTTAATCTATTTTGATTTTTTTGTTTGTTTGTTTGTTTCTTATAGTTGTCTGATTTCATTCTTTTGCATGTGGTAGTCTAGTTTTCTCAACATCTTAACACCATTTATTTAAGAGACTGTTTTTTCTCCATCATGTGTTCTTGGCTCTTTTGTGTAACTTAATTGCGATATATGTGTAGGTTCAATTCGAGGCTCTCAATTATGTTCCATTGATTTGTGTGTCTGTTTTCATTCCAATACTATACTGTTTTGGTTATAATAGTTTTATGGTATAGTTTGAAATCAGGCAGCATGATATGTCTAGCTTTGTTATTTCTCAAGATTGCTTTGGTTATTTGGGATATTTTATAGTTCCATACAAATTTTAGAATTATTTGTCCAAGTTCTGTTAAAAATGCCACTAGAATTTGATAGCAATTGCATTGAATCTGTAGATTGCTTTGGGTACTGAGAACGTTTTAACAATATTGGCATACTTTGTTTCGTTGCACTTTATTTTGCTTCACAGATTATTTATTTTTTACAAATTGAAGGTTTGGAGCAACACCACATTAAGCAATTCAATTAGTGCCATTTTTTTGAACAGCATTTGCTTACTTCATGTTTCTCTGTGTTACATTTTGGTAATTCTCGCAATATTTCAAACTTTTTCATTATTATTATATTTGTTATGGTGACCTGTAATCAGTAATCTTTGATGTTACTATTGTAAATTTATTGGAGTGTCACAAACGACACCTATATAAGATGGCAAACAATTGAAAATGTGTGTGTTCTGACTGCTCCACTTACCGGCCATTATCCCATCTCTCTCCCTCTCCTCGTGCTTTCTTATTCTCTGCAACACAATAATATTGAAATGAGGCCAGTTAATAACCCTACATTTGTCTCTAATTCAAGTGAAAGGAAGTCATATGTCTCTCACTTTAAATCATAAGCTAGAAATAATCAATATTAGTTAGAAAGACATGTCAAAAGCTGAGATAGTATAAAAGCTAGGTCAAATAGTTGGCCAAGTTGTGAATACAAAGTAAAAGTTCTTGAAGTAAATAAAAAGTGCTACTCTAGTGAAGAGATAAATGATAAGAAAGTAAAACTCCTTTATTGTTGATTTGGAGAAAGTTTTAGTGGTCTGGATAAAAAGTCAAACCAGCCACAACATTCCTGTAAACCAAGGCTTAACCCAGAGCAAGACCCTAACTCTCTTCAATTGTGTGAAGGTTCAGAAATGTGATGAAGCTGCAGAAGTAAAGTCTAAAGAAAGTAGAGATTGGTTCATAAGGTTTAAGGAAATAAGTCATTTCCATGACATAAAAGTGCAAGGTAAAACATCAAGTACAAATCTTATTGTTGTCTTATTTTAAGAAATTGCCACAGATACCCCAACAACCACCCTCATCAGTCAGGATCCCTCAACATCAGGCAAGACTTTCTGACAGCAAAAAAAATTAACTCACTAAAGACTCAGATGATAGTTAGATTTTTATCAATAAAATATTTTCGTTTTTAGACATAACAATATTACACACTTAATAGACTACAGTATAGTGTAAAGATAGATTTTAAATACACTGGGAGATCAAAAATATTCATGTGACTCACTTTATTGCAATATTCAACTCATTGTGGTAGTCTGGAACTAAATCTGCACTATCTCTGAGGCATGCTTGTATATGTATAAACATTTTGGTCTCTCATCTTTTGTCTTTTTAATCAAATGGACCAATTTAGTCAAAATAAGAACTCTAATGAACATTATGAGGAATGTTCCAAATAGATGAGATTATTTAAAGTGCACTTAAAAGCAAGAGTGTTTATAAATCTTCAAAATTTTATACAATTGCTTCTCCGTCTTTTGGCTAAGATCAAGTGCAAAATTTTAAACTAGCTTCGTTGATTGATTTGTTCTAATAGGCTAATAAAAATTAAAAATATAAGAGATACCTAATGCAAAAGACTAACAATTTTTACCGCTCCCCTTTATTTTTTTATTCGATTACTCATTGTAGTAATCCTCTGTCTGAACGGATTTTCCACTCTGAAGAGACCATTATACAGTTGCAATTTAAAATAAAAATAAAAATACCTGAGGTTGCAGAAAAATCCCCTCAGGTATCCTTTACTCATTGGTCAAAGACTGAACTAAGGTCCATAGTTAAAGTTCTACTAAGGAGAACTACTGTTTTCTTGCTCGTATCATTCTGTGTTCTAAGCATTTAGCTTAACTCTCTGCCTGTCTAGGGCAGGCAAGCTCTGTTATTTCTTTTGGCTATCAGAAATTTGGGAAAATTGGAAGCTGATAGTCAAACTCTGATAAGAAAATATACACTGTTGGAAAGGCTTCCTTGCCTAAATTTAGCCCACAACTTATTTGTCAAATAAAAATTCATATCTTAAAAGTCTTCTCCACAAATAGTAAAAGCCTTAGCTATCTGAGTAGATAAACTTAACTCAACTAATATTTATAAACTCCTGTGTTTTACATTATTGGACCTATCTCATGGCTGGAATTTAAAAATGAAATTATCAGGTCTCTGGTTGCATCTGTTTATATATTTGTATGTACGTATGTCTACATATGTGTTGTAAAACTATGGTATGTTTCTACCTCTGGAGGATATTAGTAAAATTGATTTGTAAAGAGTTGTTTAATTGGTATGTGTGTGTGTGTATGTGTATATGTATACACACACACACACATACATACATATACATTATACATATACATATACATATATAAGTAATTATAAGGAATGATTCACACAATTATGGAGACTGAGAAATCCCACAATATACCTT
>NW_006435066.1:273404-308863 GCF_000325575.1 Pteropus alecto | reverse complement strand
GGTTTCAGATTGAGAAAATATTTCACATTAAAAATAACTTAAGTCATTGTGTCACTGCTGGGATGACCTGAAATCTGGCATCGCCTTAGCGGCGTGGGGGAGGAGGAGGAGGAAGACGGTGGCATTGTGTTGTCCCTCGCTTCTTCCCCACAGAGGCAGCAAAAAATTATAGGTGAGTGAGATTTAGAAAAAGTAAGATTTATTGAAAGTACATTTTAGAAGGAGACAGGCCTCACTAAGGAAGGCTGCAGCCCTGAGGAATTTAGGAGATAAACAGATAAGATAGTATGCCCCAAAGGGAGGAGCAGGTTTCCAGCTAGAATGCTACAACAATGCAAAATGGGAAAGTCTGTTTATATATGGCCATGATGAGAGGTCTTTGATGACCTGTATGTGAGGTCACGTTGACTGACAGTTGGCTGCTATACAACACTTTGCCTACTGTGCATGTGCTTACCCAGAATTCAGTCTGTTTTAATTAGATTCATGAACTTCCAGGTATAGTTATGATATTCTAATAATGATGTAATGAGGCTAAAGTTATGAGCAGTACTTTCTGTGCATTCATTTGTAGCTGGTTTAGCCGGCAGCTTTTATGGCCTTTGTGCTCAGGATTTGTGGTAATTTATAACCCCAAAAGGGAGATGTTTCTGGGAGGTGCTTAAGGAAGGTCTTCAAGGGAAATTTCTATGGTTACAGAGCTGGGCCTTCACTTCTGTTGCTCATGCTTGATCTACCTAACAATTGTTTTAATTTTAAAAGAAACATCTTTAGAATTGTTCAAAAATTAATATAATGCTTAAAACTTTAGCAATGATTTCGTATTATGATATGTGTACTTAAAAAACAGTTACTCAATTTTTTAGTAACTTAAAATCTTAGAATTTTGTTAAATTAAGGAATGAAAATGATTAAATATTTATATTATTTCCAAAAAATATATAAAATATTAAAACATTAATTACCTAGCATAAGTTTATTTAGATTTGGCTTTCTATTAAAGAGGAAGTAGATATAAATTTGGGTCTGTTGATAAATATATTTTGTGCCTTTTTGAAAAATTGTACTATGTAGAAGTAATGTAGGGAGAAGGCAAGCGAATTAAAATGTTAATCCAGCTACTTTCAGAAACTGCAATATGCTGATCAGCCCCGCAGCCAGACCACAAGGAAACCTGCAGAACAAAGAAAGATTTCTGCTGGGGTTGCTAACGACCCATTTCCCCACACCTGTGAAGGGGAAACAGGAACAACAGAGTCTTTAAGTGGCTGCCCTAGCTACACAAATAAAATTATTCATTCCCTATGGCTGAAACCATAGGGAAATTTTAGATTAAAGGCTGGAACTGCCCGCAAACCTTTCAGGCTACATACTCTTCCCTTTCCCCTTCCTCACTGTATGTCCATATCAAAGGAACGGGGAACTAAAGAATAATATATAAACTGAATTCCTGAACACTCAGGATCTCTCTCACTGTCTTTCTCTCAGTATTTTTTACTCTGTCTCTCTCAGCCTCTTTCACTGTCTTTTGTCTCTCTTAGTTCTTCTCACTCTCTGCCTCTGAGAGTGTAAAAGTGGAAATTCTCCAGTTTCAGGGAGGCAGTATCTCCAGGTGCAAGCAGTAACTCAGTCACAGGGAGGTGATATCTCCAGGCACCAGCCCCAGGAGAAGTGCAACAGGTAGAGAGTCAGTCGCCGGCCGGCTAATAAAGGCTCATAATTAATCTCAATTGGCTCCGTGGGTCTCAGAATCATTCGCGCCACAACAAGAGGATGCCATGCTTTGTCTGTGGAGCGTTACGCTTTTTCTAATAAACTTTCCTTTGACTCTAACTTTGGTGTGTGTGTCAATTCTTTCCACACCCTTCACCAAGGGACCCTTTTCTCTTGGTGCAGGGCTAGGTCTACTCCATCTAGGGGAAATTTAACCTGTCCTGCCTCAGAAGCACGTGTTTCTGATATTATTAAATGAATTAGTAAAAATGCTAATGTAAAAGACAGTGGATTATTCCTCCTTAGTTCCCACTAGAAATCAAGATTTCTAAGGGTTAAAAATTCCAATATGAAAAAAATGTTTTTTTCAGTAAAGAAGGTATATTATGGAGATGCATTTTTGAAAAATAAAACAAAATACTTTTATCCTAAACTAAATTTGGTTATTTCTGAATGAGTAAGTGAACAAAAGTTGGACTAAAACGGACATGGAAAGTTGTAGAAAGTTTTTGAAAAAAAGGAATCTTAAGAAAAGAACTTTAAGTGTGATCAAGCTGGATAATATTAAATAAATGTATTATATTTTAATTTTATGCTAATATCAATGGCAAACACATGTAAAACTAAGACAACATTTGTTCACGTGATAAAAGAACTGTTTTCTTTTACTATTGATATTCTCCTGATAAAAGATTATAATAGAAAAACAAAAATGTTATCCTGTATTAAAACTACTTCCTGTGCTATTTATTAATCGGCCTTTGATTACCTAAGAAAACCAAGTATTCTTAGTATTGGAAGAGCTAAATTTTGCTTACAACTATTTTATTTTCTGTACTTGACTACGAGTCCTTTAATTGTCACTATGGTTAAATGGATAACTAAGCATTATTTGACAATGAATTGTAATCTTATTTGACCATTTTAAAATGTTCTTAATATTTTATTAAAACTTCCCAAAAGTCAAGTTGTAAATAAAACTAACTTTGAGTGTTTTAGGTATCTCTTTTTTTCCTTATAAAAGGGGGATATTAAACTAATTAGGCATATTTTATGTTAACATTACATAAGAAACATTATTAAATAAGAAATTATGATTATATTATATTTATATGCAAATTTACTATTACTATTATTATTATAAATAACTGATGCATAATTTTATTGTCATAGGTCCAAATATTTTCTAAGAACAATGTATATTACAGAAATAATCTTGACCAAGTGTATTGCCATTAGACCTTCTAAATCTTAAATCTAACCCCTTTGACAAACATAAGCTTTCATCCTTTGAAATAATTACAGTTTGACCTATGTATAGAGCATTATGCACCTTTGACATCCAATTAATAAAAGGAGACCTGCTTTCCTATTATAAAAATAATTGATGCTATTACTAAGAATCATAGCCCAGTAAAACAATCTTTTCATAGTGTGCTCTTGGGAGATTCAGAAATTAAACACAATAGCCTATAACAAGGTGATTATGTATATTGAAAAAAAAACACTTTTAAAATAACTCTTTACAACCAAGGTGGAAAAAACTATATAAGGTACATTTAATTAATTCAAGTCCTGCCAAATTTAAAGGTGCTCACTCTTGGATTTATGTTTTCCATTTAAAGAAAGCTCCTGTGCCTAACTGGCCTGCCTAACCAACTGAAGATTTGAAAATAATAATTACTAGGAAGTGAAGCAGATGGCATCTGTTGCGGACAGTTAATCCAAGATTCTAGAGGCCTGTGTAATCTATACTTATATTTATTTTTTTCTAATTTTTAGTTCTTTCTTATAGTACAAATAAAATAAAGAGCCCAACACTAGTTATACTAGTTATTGTTTCCTTTTTCCTGTTAATGTCTGCCTGGATGGATAACTCTAGTGTTCACCTATCCCAATTCCTGCATATGGATATTTGACAAACTGTTAGACTTGTCCTCACTCTGTACATGAATCTGGATATCCTTTATTGTATGTAATTACAAATATCTTCACTATTCCTACCTTAGCTCCTTGGATTTATTATACCTTTATATTGTGTAAGACTTACTTAGGCCTCTTTTAAAATTTCTTGCTTAACCAAACCTCCAGAGACTTAAGAGGTAATATTTGAAAAAAATGGGTACTATTTGCTAAACATACCTGGTTTCAGCCGTTTATCTTGTGAACTTCTGTTTGTTAATCTGATTATACTTCTTCATCTGCAGATAAACTCAACTGATCACATCATCATTTCCTTGGTTCAATCAATTTAATTGTAATAACTCCATAGTATGTACATTATTAAGATATAGTTTCATTTATTCTTGGCAAAAATACCTATGTGGGATAGACTGTTTAAATACTTATCAACCTGGAGGTTATTTCACAATCAGATTATTGGTCACATCTATTTCACTGTATGATCAATTAAAAAAAAAAAACAGCATTGGATTGGGCATTACCTTTAAGTCCATATCACATATTAAAATATAAAACTGGTTATACACATAGCCAAGAATGATCATTAACCTGGTTGTGTCAATCTCAGAGAAGCTAGCAGATACAAAAGACAATTTTTTCCTTGGGTAGGCACTGTGTGGAATAAACACATGATTAGCAATGTATCCAGAATCTTGGGCTATATTGTTAAATCTGTCACTAAAGGAATAGCTGCTACCCATCTTCTCAAATTAAAAAAAAAACAAAAAAACAAAAAAAAAAAACAAAAAAAAAGTTGGATTTTCTCATATGAATTTTATTAGACAATAGAATTGCTCTTGATTAGATTCTAGCTAAAGAAGGTGGGGTTTATTCTGTTGTAAATACTTTTTGCTGTGCTTGGGTAAACAACTCTGTCATGAAGAGTCAGAACTAGACAAAATCCAGGCATAAACCAAATGGTTAAAGACAGTGTCCACTGACATCCTATAGTTGTTTGATCTCTGTAGCTGGCTACCCTCAGGCATTGCCTCCTGGTTGAGATCTGTTCTCCAAATTACATTTAGTATTTTATCAACTATTATAGAAATTTTTGTTGTTATAAAAGTTATGTTTTGCATAGTTTAACATTATAAAAGCGCCACTTGGATATTGGCTGCTCGACTCTTTGAGATAATCGGTAAGGCCTCAGAGACTTTATATAAGAAACAAAGCAGAATGTGTTTTCCCTTAAAGGAGTCTGTTGGTAAAGTCTTTATCTGGTTTGATGCTCTTATTGTTCAAAAGTGGCCTAAGGCTCCAAAGGAAACCACTTTCAGCCTATTTGAGACATGACTTAACTAGGAATAATCTTTATCAGTAATGGAAGATAAATGATAATTTAAAAAAATATATATAATCAGCACTGTTTTCTAATGGCCAATTAGTGGTGCTTTCAAATAAAATCTTGATCAAATGGGGAAAATGTGAAAAATGACATAAGCAGAGACGTTTCAAAATAGAGCCAGAGGAACAATTCCAGAGCAACAGCTTTGCAAGTCTTGCTCCTTGAATCTCTGGAATGTTTAAACTGGGCAAAATAACATTTGGACAGGACCAAACCAACATTGTCTTACAAACAACTGTTTTCAAAGCTTATAGAAAAGAAGACATCCTGACCACAAGGACCGAAGATTATGGACTCTTTTTCTGAAGATAGAATCAGTAACCAGCAATGTATAAAGAGTAACTCGCCCGTTAGCACTAATAGAAATGTTTTTTCTTTTATTCATGTAATTATTCCTCTTCTTTTCTCATAAAACCTTGACTTTATTCAATAAAAATAATGTTTTTGGTTTCTGTTTGAATTTGTGTCCAAGAATTGCATTTTTTTAATTCCAAATAAACATTTGTTGTCTCTCATTTTGCCTTTTATTTCTAGGTTGTCACTACATTAATTTCAGCAGAGCATATATCAAATAAGAAAAGTTATCAGGAATAAAAAAAAAAAAGGCATTATATAATGATAAGGAGTTTATTCCCCAAGAATTAAAAGAACAATAAGATACCATTCCATACCTATTAGGTTGCCCAAAATCTATAACACTGACTACACTAAATTCTGACAAGGATATGTAGCAACAGGAATTCTCATTTATTGTTAATGGGAATGCAAAATGATACATCCACTTTGGACAACAGTTTGACAATTTCTCACAAAACTAACCATACAATACTAGCATTTTTTCTTACCATATGATCTAGTAATTGTGCTCCTTGATATTTAACCAAAGGAGTTGAAAATATGCCCATACAAAAAAACTGTACATAGATGTTTATAGCAGTTTTATTAATAATTGCCCAAACCTAGAAGCAACCAAGATGTCCTTCTGGAGGTAAAGGTATAAAGAAACCATGGTACATCCAGCCTTTTGAATATTATTTAGCAGTAAAATAAATACCAAATTGATGGAAAGACATAAAAGAATGTAAAATTCATATTATTAAGTGAAAGAAACCAATTTGAAAAAAGCTATATACACCAATGTACAACTACATGACATTCTAGAAAAGGCAAAACCATGGAGATAGTAAAAAAAAAAAAAAAAAATCAGTTGTCACCAAGGATTGTCAGGAGAAAGATAAATTGGCAGAACACAGAGGATTTTTAGGGCAATGGAAATACTCTTTATGAGGAAAGCACCAAGACGTAGAATAGGAGGTTCCTGACTTACCTGACTTACCTTCCTCCCACAGACACACCAAATATACAGCTATACATGGATCAATTTCTTCTGAGCAAAAATCAGAAACTAGCTGAGTGAATCCTACACACTGGAGAACTGAGAAAACAACAACAACAACAACTTTGAAAAGAGTAGGAAAGGGCAAAAGATATTCTTGCCATAAACCCCACTCCAGGAACAGCATTTTACAAACAAGAGGGAACCTCCAACTCCCAGTTTTTCCCTGAGAAGCAAAGAGTTTATATCACACATCTATCACTCCAACTTTTAAGGCTGCCACACAAGGAAAAAGTTTTCAAATCACTTAGCTTCAAGAGCCAGTGGGGGCTCAGCATTCTCAAGTTTCACAGAATCATTGAAAACAAACAAACAAAAACAGTTTTTAAACAGTTATGCAAACACTTCAAGTAGTTATCTCTCCAGCTCAGATTATTATCTTTTTTTGTCTGTTTTTGACACCAAAAGCAAAGATGACAACAACAAAAAATAAACAAGAAAGACTATATTAAACTTAAAAGTTTCAGCACAACAAAGGAAACTATCAACAAAATAAAAAGCAACCTACTAAATGAGAGAAAATATTTGTAAATCATATATCTGATAAGGGGTTAATATTAAAAATATATAAATAACTTGCACACCTCAACAGCAAAAAACAAATTACTGAATTAAAAATTATGCAAAAGAACTGAATAGATATTTTTCCAAAGACATACAAATGTTCAACAGGCATATGAAAAGATGTTCAACATCATCAATCATCAGGAAATCTCAAATTACAGCCACAATATTTATCAATGTCAATTATCAAAAAGATAAGTGATAATGAATGCTGGTGAGGATGGAGAGAAAAAGTAACTCTTGTAAAATATTGGTGAGAATGTAGTGTCACAACCACTATAGAAAGCAGTGCAGAAATTTCTCAAGAAATTTAATAAAATTACCATATGATTCAGCAACCCCATTTCTGAGTATACATCCAAAGGAAATGGAAACAGGTTATCAAAGAGATAATCTGCATTCCCATGTTCATCATTACCTACAATAGATAAGACATGGACCTAAGTGTCTATAAACAAATAAATGGATAAATAATGACATTACCATATTTATATCTTTATATCTCTATCTGTCTGTCTGTCTGTCTGCCTGTCTGTCTATCTATCTCTATCTATCTATCATCTATCTATCTAAACTATTTACAGTAGACTATTATTCAACTTTAGAACAAGGAAACTCTGCCATTTGGGCATTATGCTGAGAGAAATGAACCAGAGAAAGACAAATATTGCGTGGTATCACTTGTAAGTGGACTTTAAAAAATCAAACATATTAAAACTGGGGGTCAAATGGTAGCTGCCAGGGTTTTGAGAGGTGGGGATCATGAGGGGAAATTAATAAAAGGGTACACACTTCCAGTTATAATATGAATAATTTCTGAGGATCCAATGTATAACATGGAGACTAAAATTGATAATACTGTATTATATACTTAAAATTTTTCTAAGATAATAGTTCTTGAACATTCACACACACACAAAACTAAAGTAATTATGTGAAGTGATAAGGGTGTTAATTAACTTGATTTGAGGACTTTTTATAATGTGTGTATATATATATGTATTAAATCATCACATTTAACATTTTAAATGTATTACAATTTTATTATCCTTCAATAAATCTGTGGAAAAAATAGTGTTTGATTCCATAATGATGGATACACGTCATATAAATTTATCTAAACCAATGAAATTAACAACACTAAGAGTAAATCTTAATGTAAATTAAAGACATTTTGGAGGAGAGGTTATTAAGATATTTCAATATCTTAATCAAATGTGCCACTCTGACAAGCAATGTTAATAATGGAGATGGCTATGCATGGATGGAGGCAGAGGGACATGAAAACTGTGTACCTCCCCGTCAACTTTTTTGTGAATCTGAAACTTTTCTAAAAGTTAATCTTGAGATTTTTTAAGAAAATATGTTTTATAAAATTTATAAAAGTATTTTCAATGATTATTTCTAGTGAACTTAATTAAGCTCAACTTATTTTGTAATTTCTCATCTCATCTTTTTCCTTTTTGTAGTAATTAATGGATTAAAAAGTAAGATTAAAATTTTTAAAATAATAAGGAAATTACCTTTTCTTTCCAGGGAAGCAATTTTCCAAACAATAAACTATATAATAGATGATAAAACAAAAAGAAACATGTTTTTGATGGAAAACAGGCATATAAGTGTTAATCTCTTAAACTGAATGGCTGGATCAAAACAGCCATTACTGTCTAGAAAATAAATTATGACCGTTTGAAATTCTCAGAATTTGATTTATATAGAATGTTAACTGGTGTTTCTTTTTTAGAAGAAACTTAAACACAAGAATATTCTCATTAATACATTTCTACATGTCTTCTATGTGGTTATCTATAAAAAATAAGCTAAGAGGAACTTAAAATTATCAGATAATGAATCCATATAAAAAGCTATATCTTAGGAATTTTCCGATATATAGTAAGTCTTTTCATATTCTAAATTGTTGTATGGAAAATGGAAAGGTTTCATACAGCTTTCAAGGATGCTTACAGTTATGACAACATTTCTGATACTGGGAGAAGTTGAAAATATTAAACTATAATATAAAATAAAAATTAGTCCTATACATCATTAAAATTGTCATTAAGTACCATAATGTCTGCTGCATTATTAAAACAATACCATTTGGGTACAAACACCATGAAGTGTCTAAAAATTTATTAATCTTGACAAAGGAACAAGAGGATTAAATGCATAACTCCCCCAGACTGCCAAAGAATCCAACTGGATTTCCAGGCATTTAAACAAAAATATTTTTCTCTCTTTCCAAATCATTTTCAGAAGCAGTCAACACTCAATGCATTATGTTTGAAAAACTTATAAAAGTTTGGTAATCATAAAGGTTTAGAGAAAATTACACTGATTAAATGTGTATTGAATCAAGCACAGGTAATTGAGAATGGAAAACTTTGATAGTGAACAAGTATAAAGCTTACACAAAAAGAAACTACTGCGTTCAATACTAGCTATAGCAAATCTCAGCATTTTAAGTTTTCTCTCTATTCAAATTGTATATTTTCTAATCACAGTAAACTAAGTGTTTTAATCCCAGAATGGCCATCCACACGGTATTTTTTTTAAACTTTCCTTTACCATCACTCCAAGTATACCATAATCCTTGAAAACAACTAACCCTGCTTGCAAACATTCTGATTGCGAGGTAGTTCTTTCAATCTGCATCTCCTCCATATGTCTTCATTGGAGAAACATCTATTCAGTTTCCTTGCCCATTTTTAATTGTGTTATTTGTTTTTTACTGTTGAGCTGTAGGAGTTTCTTATATCTTTTGGACATTTATCTCTTATCAGATTGACAGTTTACAAATATTTTATTTCATTTAATATACCTTTTAATTTTGTTGCTTTTTCTCTGCAGTACAAATGCTTTTTCGTTTGACGCTATTCCATTTGCCTATTTTTGCTTTTGTTGCCTGTGCTTTTGGTGTTGTATTCAGGAAATCACTCCCCTGGACAACGTGAAGAAGCTTTGTATTCCTGTATTTTCTTCTAGAAATTTTATGGTTTCTGGTCTTACCGTTAAATCTTTAATTCCTTAGTTAATTTTCATGTATGGTGTATGATAAGGATCTAATTTCATTCTTTTTCTTGTAGATATCCAGTTTTCCAAACACTATTTTTTGAAGATACTATCCTTTCCCCAATGTATGTGCTTGATACCCTGTTGAAAATCGGTTAACTGTATACTTATGGGTTTATTTCTTGGCTCTCTATTCTTTTTCATTTGTCTAAATGCCTGTTTTTATGCCAATATCATACTGTTTGATTACTATAGCTTTTTAATATATTTTGAAATAAGGAAGTCTAATATCTTTTTTTTTTTAATTTCATGATCGTTTTAGCAACTTTAGGTATTTTATGGCTCCCAATGTATTTTAGGATTTTAAAAAACTTTTTCTGTGAAAAATGCTACTAAGATTTTATAGGGACTGCATTGAATCTGTAGGTTGCTTTCAATAGTAAAAACATTTAACAATCTTAAGTTTTTTAATTCATAAACATGGAATGTCTTCCATTTGTGTTTGCTTTAATTTTTTCATCAGTGTTTTAAAGTTTTTAGTGTACTAATTTTTCACTTCCTTGGTTAAGTTTATTTCTATTTATTTATTTATTTTTTGATGCTTCTATAGATAGGATTTTCTTAATTATTTTTTGTTAGTTTATTGTTAGTGTATAGAAATGTAGCTAATTTTTGTATGTTAATTTTGTATCCTGCAAATTTGCTGTATTTATTATTTCTGGCCTTTTTTTGTGTATGTAGTCTTTAGGGTTTTCTACATAAGATCATATCATCTGTAAACAAAGATTATTTTACTTCCTTCCAATTTGATAACTTTTTTTTCCCATACCTAATTACTTCCTCTAGTAATTCTAGTACTACGTTGAATAGAAGTGTCAAGAGAGGGCATCCTTGCTTTGTTTAAGATCTTAGGAAAAAAATTTGCAGTCTTTCATCTTTGAAATGATGCTAGTTGTTGACTTTTCATATATGGCCTTATAATGTTGAGGAAATTAATTTTTTTTTTAAATATTTTGAGACTTTTATTGTGCAAGAGTGTTGAAGTTTGTCAAAGTTTTTTTTTTTTTTTTCTTCATGTATTAAAATGATCATGTAATTTTTATCTTTTATTCTGGTAGTGTGTTGTATCACATTAATTTATTTTTATATTAAAACATCCTTACAGCCTACGGATAATTCCAGCTTGTAACGGTATATGATCCTTTTAATGTGCTATTGAATTCAGTTTGCTAGTATATGATGAGGATTTTTGCATCCTTGTTCATCAGGGATATTGGCCAGCAGTTTACTTTGCTTGTGATGTCTTTGTCTGACTTTGTTGTCAGAGTAGTACTGAACTCATAGAAGGAGTTAGGAAGTATTCTCACTTCTATTTTTTGGCAGAGTTTGAGAAGGATTAGTGTTAATTCTTTAAAAGTTTGGTAGAATTCAACAGCCTTACTTGTTATTCATCTGTACAGGCTTTCTATCTCTTCATGATTAAGTCTTGGTATATTGTATGATTCTAAAAATTTATTGATTTATTTAGGTTGTCCGAATTTTTGGTGCATGATTGTTAAAAATATTTCCTCACAAACATTTTTTAAATTTCTACAGTAATATGGTTATTATCCTTTTCATCTGACTTATTTCACTTAGCATGATCGATTGCCCCCCACACACTTCTATCCAGTTATATTGTCTTCTCTTCCAGCTTTGATTTTAGTTGTATGAGTCTTTTTCTTAGTTATTATAGTTAAATGTTTATCAATATTTTTCACCTTCAAAAAACAACTCAGTTTATTAATTTGTATCTGTTCTTACTGATTCGTTTTTCTTTTCTCATTCTATATTTTATTTATTCCATCTCAATTTTTATTATTTCCTCCTTCTGCTAACTTTGGGTTTAATTTGTTCTTTTTCTGGTTCTGTAAGGTATAAATTTAATTTTTTTCATTGAGCTTTTTCTTTGTTTTAAATGTAGGCATTTAATGGTAAAATACATAGAAGAAAATATAGGTGCTAAACTTATGGGACTAGGTCTCAGAGAGGCTTTTGTGAACTTGACCACGAAAGCAACAGCAGTGAAAGCAAAAATAAAATAATGGGGCTACATCACACTGGAAAGCTTCTGAACAGCAAAACAAACCATCAACAAAACACAAAGGCAACTAACTGAATGAGATAGTTTATTTGTAAACAATATCTCTGATACGGGGTTAATATCCAAAATATACAAAGAATTCATACAACTCAACAACAAAAACAAACAATTCAACTTTAAAAAATGGGCAAAAAACTAAACAGATACTTTTGCCAAAAAAAAAAAAAAACAACAAACATACAAATAGGCAACAAATACATAAAAAGATGTTCAACCTCACTCACTATAAAGGAAATGCAAATCAAAACCAAAATGAGATACCATCTCACACCTGTTAGAATAGATATTATTAATAACGCAATAAATAATAAGTGTTGGAGAGGAAGAGGAGAAAAAGGACCCTCTGAACTGCTGATGGGAATGTAAACTGGTACAACCACTATGGAAAACAGTATGGAGTTTTCTCAAAAAACTTAGAATAAAATTACCATATGACTCAGCAATCTCTCTTCTGAGTATCTACACAAAGTAGTTTAAAACATTTATTTATAAAGATAAATGTATCTCTTTATTTATTTCAGCATTATTCATGGCAGCCAAGACATGAAAACAATCTAAATGTCCTTCAATGGGTGATTGGACAAAGAAGATGAGGTACGTATATACAATGGAATACTGTTGTTTGCAACAACATAGATGTATCTTTATAGTATCATGCTAAGTGAAATAAGTCAGACAAAAAAAGACAAGAACCATATGATTTCACTCATACGTGGAACATAAAACAGAAAGCAACAAAGAACAAATAAAACAAACAATCTCAGACACAGACAACAGTATGGTGATTACCAGAGGGGAAGAAGGGTGGGAAAAGGTTTAAGTAGTTAAATGAGGTCAAATATATGGCGATGGAAGGAGACTTGATATTGAGGTAAGCACACAATGCAATATACTGATAATGTATTATAAAATTGTACAATTGAAACTTATGTAAAGTTATTAGCCAGTGCCACCCCCAAAATTTAATTAAAAATAAATAAATAATTTTTTTAAAATAAAATAAATGTAGGCATTTATCACTATAAACTTTCTTAGTACTGCTTTTCTGCATCTCATGATTTTTGGAATGTTGTGTTTTTACGTTTATTATTTAAGATATTTTTGATTACCTTTTTGAGTACCTCTTTGACTGGTTATTCAAGAGCATACTACTTAATATGCATATATTTGTGACATTTTAGTTTTATTTTTGTAATTAATCTTTAGATTCATACATTTATGGTTGGAATAAATGCTTAATGTGATATTTAATATCAAGACTAGGACATAAGTAAGAATATACCATCTTAAAATAGAGGAGGATAATTCTATGCACAGATGACAGAAATTGCAAAGACCAAGAATGGAAAACATAGATTGTTTGAGAAAGGAAAAATTAAAACCTGTATGGCTTGAGTGTAGAGAAAGGATCCTAAGTGATGCAAGTTAATAATAAGTATTCAGTCAATGTATAATAAAGAGCCCTAATGAAAAGCTATTGAAAAGTGCTTAATGATAAATTTTATACAAAAGAATACCAAATAATTGGATAAAGCTGACAACTCTCACAGAGATTGGGGACCAAACCAGAGTCCAGTGTTCACCCTGAGTTAAAGAGGCAAAGCTGGAAATTTGGGGAGGTCAAGACAGTTAAATTCCCTGGACAGACTGTGGAGTAGAGAAAGGAAACTGCACACAGAGAATACTACTGAATTTTGTAAAGGGTCTGCCTCAAGTATTCAACTGTAAATTGATGAGTGCATGTGTGTGAGAAAACTAAGCAAGATCTGAGAAAGAATAATCCAAAAATATTGGTGGGTAATGTCTGGTACTTGCGAGAGGCTGAGAATAGTTCTTGTTTCTACCAACTAACTAGAAAACTTAAAGATCCATGTAGCCTTGGATAGAGTACTCAGAAAGGTCTTCACTTAGTGGTGGAAAATAATTAACCCTAGAATGAGCACTATTCTGGTCCTGCCTAATAAAAAATAAGATTAAAAATGGTCAAAATGTTTCCAAGTAACAACTATGTCCTAAAACCAAGCTCCATAATATTTATAGGACCCATATCCAGCATCCAATAAGATAAAATTTACAATGTCTGCATTCCAATAAAAAAATTATCAGGTATGTAAAAAAGTGGGAAAATACAACACACAATGAGAAAATAAATTAATCATCATAGATAAGACTAGAATTGATGCAAATACTAGAATCAGTAGATAAGGACATCAAAACAGTTGTTGTATTCTATTGCTCAAAACTTTAAGTAAATGCATGAAAGTTATGAAAAGAACCCAAATAGAACTTCTAGAAGTTAAAACTACTATGTATAAAATAAAATATACAGAGTATGTGGGCAAAGACAGATTAGTCATTACAGAGGAAAAGATTAGTAAGCATATAACAATAGAACATATTTAAAAAAAAAAACATAAAAGAGGAGAGAGGAAGATGGCAGACAAGGTAAAAGCAGGGTTCATTTCCTCCAAGGTTTGCATTGAAATTATAACCAAATTATAAAATAATCAACGTGAAGAATCACCTGAAGTCCAACTGATTGTAACGTGTACATCTGATAATATAAAGGAGCCACATTGAAGCCTGTAGGAGGAGCAAAGTCACGAGCTGGACTGAGCCCGAACACGCATGTGGTAGAGGATCACTGGGAGGGAGAGCAAGGCTGCAAAGGTAGTCCTGGCCTCATTCAGGAATCCCCAGCCCAGGGTTCCAGCCCAGGGAAGAGAAAATTCCAATAACTCTGACTGTAAAAACCAGAAGAGATTCTGGCCATCTGGGTGAGATGGAAGGAGACTGAATCCCTAGAAACCCCTTTGAAGGACTCACGCACAGGCTTTCTGACCTGCAGATACTCACCTGAGACACTGGTGACGGGTCAGAGGCTTGCACTGGATTCATACAGAGAAAGTCTGCATTACATGGCAGCAAAACTAGAGCTGGAAGGGCAGCCACCATTGTGCCTTAGTCCACACCCCCTATCAGACAATTTACAGACTACTCCAGCTTGACTGTGCAGACCTCTCACACAGGGCCATTAGGAAGCTCTAGACTGAGAGAATCAGCCCACCCCACTCAACCTGCAGATTGTCCAGAGCTTTTATTGTTGGATGGCAGCCACGCCCTGCCAGTGTTATGAGTACGCATTTCTGAGATTGAGTCAGGCAGACCACTACTGCCAACACAAATGTGGGCAGATATCAAAGATCTGTGGGTCAGTCCCAGACAGCAGCTGGTCTTGCTGTGATCTGGGACTTCTGTGGTAACGCATGAAGTTACCAAAGTTACAGCAAGATTGAGGCTATATTGATCTGACTGTCATTGTCTCCCTGAGACCCTACACCATCCTACTCACAAATTGTCTCAGGTGGCCCATTGACAGTGAATTGCCACAGCCCTATACCCGCCCTCACACCCCCCCAAGTCTCTCAATCGACACAGGCAACAAACTTTGGCTAACACAAGGCAGAAACTACACAGAAATCAGTAGCATGCAGACCTCTGCTGCCTGTAAGAATTGCAATATTATGTCTGGGAAGTGCAGGGGTCTGTGGGACCACCCCAGATGGCAGCTGGTCTCACTGTGAACTGTGACTACAGGAACGCCTGGGCACAGAAGTTGCAGCAAAACTGAGGCTGTATTGGCTTGACCACCTTCGTTTCCCTGAGATTTCACTTCACCCAAGCTACAAAATGCCTGCAGCCCATTGACAGGCAGCCTTCAGTGCCCTGCTTGGCTCTGAGGTTGCACAATCTGTGCAGGCAACAGACCTTGGCTAGCACAGTGAGAGCATTTTGAGAAAACAGTTGTGGGCAGACCACTGCTGCCTGTACAAGCTGCAATGTCTCTTGGGATTGCAGGGATCTGTACTGGCCTGATGGCCCTTGATTTCCTGAACTCTTGCCCCATCCAATACACAAAGTGCCTGCCACAAGTTGATAAGCAGCTACACGTGCCCTGGGGTGACACATTCAGGTCTAAGGTGGGCAGTAGCTGTCCTTGCTACGATTGGAAACTTGTACAGGGAGCCACAGAGACAGCACTGGCATGTAAACTGACTGCAGTGGCAGGGAGAAATTTACTTAATAGACCCAAAATGCCCCACCTAACACGCATGTCACCCAGAGGCTCTTCCAGTTACAGAGATTTACAGGCAACTGACAAGCAGTGTCAGGCCTTGAGGAGCACTGGTTCCTCTGCTAAACTGCCATTAAGAAAGTAGGCATCTGAAAAATACAAAGGAAAGGGCTTGCAGAAATGACTGATTCCATCGGTTATAGATTAACCACACCCTATAGATCTTTAAATGGCCTTCTAGAAACTCTTGCTAAACCTACAAAACAAGCGATCTATAAAAAGATAGGACTGGTGGTCCAGGAATTCCTTCCTTCATGTAGCCCCCATCCAAAACTCCCCTTCCCATCTTGAGTCAAGAGGTGCATGTAGAACCTCAGACAAAGGAATCACACACTCCTTGCATGGACACTACAGGGGTATATAAACTGTAAGAAATCTAACCAAGGGAAGCTCATACTTTGGGTCTGTTGAGTGCCCCACACTCTTTACCGGCAATAAAATCTCCTTCCTCTAACAAAGTTGTCTGAGCATCCAATTTCCTCCATTGAGTGTCACTTCTTGCAACACCATAGGTCAGGGACAAGGGATAACCAACCCTTGCCTATAGCACTGTCTTTTCCACATACCTATAGATCCAGCATAGGCAACAATCATCTGCGGATCACTTTGTAGTTCCCACCGGGTAGCCCTGAGCAAACAAAAGCTGCAGCTGACCTTGGCCTAAGAGGGACCCCCTCCCAAGGAGCCACAAAACCAACGCACTTGGAGGCCGGCTCCAGAACACAATGGAGCAACTCCTGACTAGCCCCATTAGCAGTGCACACAAAGAGTGGTTGCACAGGTAAACATGCCTGCTAGGGCAAAACCCACTCAGTGGGGTCAGCCCTCACACAGCAACTCTTGCCTTGTGTGTGCAACCAATTTCTACAATTAGTTAGCCCGAACGTTAATCTCATCCACTGACATACTAACAAAAATAAAGGTTTGGTGACGACAGAAGATCACACGCAATCCACACAAAGATCACGTACAGAGCCCCCAGCATAGGGGATCAGGGAGAGTGTGCCACACTGGGCCACATAGGACATCTTCCACATTAGGCCATGTGGCCAAAGCTGAAAGACAAAACAAACATTCTTAACACATAGAAATGAACACAGAGAGGTTAATAAAATGAGACAACAAAGAAACATGCCACAAATGAAACAATGGGAGAAAATTCCAGGAAATAAGCTAAATGCAATGGATGCAAGCAACCTACCAGAGACAGAGTTCAAAATAATGGTTTTAAGGATGCTCGACTAACTTATGGAGAAAATGAATGAGAACAATGAGAACCTCAACAGAGACATAGTAAGCATAAAAAATGACATAGAAACCATAAAAAAGAACCAGAGAGAAGTGAAAAATACAATAACTGAAATGAAGGATACACTAGAAGGATTCAATAGTAGATTGGACGAAGCAGAAGATCTAATCAGCGAACTGGAAGACAAAGTAGCAGAATATACCCAATTAGATCAATAGAAAGAAAAAAAGAATTCAAAAAAAAAAATGAGGATAGTTTAAGAGACTTCTGGGACAACATGAAGCGTAACAATATCCAGATCATAGAAGTATCTGAAAAGGAAGAGAGAGAGCAAGGGATTGAGAATCTATTTGAAGAAATAATGACAGAAAACTTCCCTAACCTGGCAAAGGAATTAGACATACAAGTGCAGGAAGCACAAAGAGTCCCAAACAAGAAGTATTCAAACAGTTCCACACCAAGACACATCATAATTAAAATGCCAAATGTCAAAGACAGAGAGAATCTTAAAAGCAGCAAAAGAAAGGCAGCTAGTTACTTACAAGGGTACCTCCATAAGAATGTCTGCTAATTTTTCAACATAAAACTTTGCAGGTCAGAAAATGAAAATAACAAATACGAATAATAAAATGTCAGTAACTATATACCTATCAGTAATCACTTTAAATATAAATGCATTAAATGCTCCAATCAAAAGTCATAAGATAGCCAAATGGATAAGAAAACAAGACCCAAACATATGCTGTCTACAAGAGACCCGCTTCAGATTGAAAGACACACAGAGACTAAAAAAATATTTCAGATGACTAGAAACAAACAAAAAGGCTGGAGTAGCAATACTTATATCAGACAAAAGAGACTTTAAAACAAAGTCTATAATAAGAGACAAAAAAAAGGGCATTACATATGATAAAGAGATCGATACATCGAAAGGAAATAACCCCAGTAAACATAATCGCACCTAAATAGGAGCACCTACATACATAAAGCAATTATTGACCGACATAAAAGGAGAGATCAACAGTAATACATTCAGAGTAGGAAACTTTAACAATCCATTGACACCAATGGACAGATCTTACAAACAAAGAATCAACAAGGAAACAATGGACCTAAAAAACACACTAGGCTAGATGGACTTAACAGATATTTTCAGAGCATTTTACCTCAAAGCAGCAAAATACACATTCTTCTTAAGTGCACATGGAACATTTTCCAGGATAGACCACATGTTAGGGCACAAAACAAGTCTCAATAAATTTAAGAAGATTGAAATCATATCAACCATCTTCTCTGATCACAATGGAATGAAACTAGAAATCAACTACAAGGAAAAAAAAAACTGGAAAATATACAAACAAATGGAGGATAAATAACATGCTACTAAACAATGAATGGATTAACAATAAGATCAAGGAAGAAATCAACACATAATTAGAAACAAATAAAAATTAAAACACAATCATTCAAAATCTATGGGACACAGAGAAAGCAGTCAGTCCTAAAAGAAAATTCATAGCAATACAAGCCTAACTCAAGAAACAAGACAAAGCTCAAATAAACAATCTAATCTTACACTTAAAAGAACTAGAAAAAGAACAGCCAACAAAGCCCAAAATGAATAGAAGGAAGGAAATAATAAAGATCACAGTGGAAATAAATCAAATAGAGTGTAGAAAAACAGTACAAAAGATTAATGAATCCAAGAGCTGGTTCTTTGAAAAGATAAACAAAATTGAAAGACCCTTAGCCAGTCTCATCAAGGAAGAAAGAGAGAGGACGCAAATGAATAAAATCAGAAATGAAAGAGGAGAGATAACTATGGACTCCACAGAAATACAAAGGATCATAAGAAAGTACTATGAGCAATTATATGCCAACAAATTGGACAATCTGGAAGAAATGGACACATTCCTAGAATTGCCCAAGACTGAGTCAAGAAGAAACAGAAAATCTGAACCTACTGATTACCACCAATGAAATAGAATCAGAAATCACGCCCTCCCCTCAAAAAAAGTCCTGGACTGGATGGCTTCATAGGCATTTTCCCCAAGCAATTGAAGAAGAATTAAAACTTACTGTTCTCAAAATATTCCAAAAAATTCAAGAAGAGGGAAGGCTCCCTAACTCTTTTTATGAGGCCACCATTACCTTGATTCTAAAACCAGACAAAGACATTAAAAAAAAAAAAAAAAAAGAAAGAAAACTATAGGCCGATATATCTTATGACCATTGATGTGAAAATCTTCAAGAAAATATACACAAGCTGAATTAAGCAATACATTAAAAATATCATACACCATGAACAAGTTGGATTTATTCCTGGGACACAAGGTTGGTACAATATCCTCAAATCAATTACTGTTATAAGCCAGATTAACAAGTCAAAAGATAAAAAACATATGATCATATCAATAATTGCAGAAACAGCATTCGACAGAATCCAGCATCATTTATGACAAAAACTCTCAGCAAAGTGGGAATAGAGGGAACATACCTCAACACAATAAAGGCCATATGTGACAAACCTACTGCTAACATACTCAATGAGGAAACGCTAAAGCGTTTTCCTTAAGATCAGGAACAAGACAAGGATGCCCACTTTTAACATTCTTCTTCAACATTGTATTGAAAGTCTTAGCCACAGCAATCAGACAAGAAAGAGAAATAAAAGGTATCCGAATTGGAGAGGAAGAAGTAAAACTCTTGTTATTTGCTGATGACATGATACTATATATAGAAAACCCTAAAGTTTTCCTCAAAACACTGTTAAAACTGATTATTGAATTCAGTAAAGTAGCAGGTTACAAAATAAATATTCAGAAGTCAGTGGCATTTTTATACACCAATGATGAACTTTCAGAAAGAGAAATTAAGAGAATAATTCCATTTACAATTGAGTTGAAAACTATAAAATATCTTGGAATCAAATTAACCAAGGAGGTAAAAGGCCTGTTTTCAGAAAATTATAAGTCATTGAAAAAAGAAATTGAAGAAGATACAAATAAATGGAAGCATATACCATGCTCATGGGTAGGAAAAATCAACATCATTAAAATGTCCATACTACCCAAAGCAATCTACAGTTTCAATTCAATCCCTATCAAAATACCAATGGCATTTTTCAGAGAGCTAAAAAATAATACTAAAATTTATATGGAATCATAAAAGAAAGAAGAACATAGTTGGAGGTATCACACTACCTGATATCGAACTATACTACAAAGCCACAGTAATCAAAATAGCATTGTACTGGCATAAAAGCAGATACATTGATCAATGGACCAGAATAGAGAGCCCAGAAATAAACCCATGCCTATACATTCACTTAACATATGTCAAAGGAGGTAAGAATGTACAATGGGGTAAAGACAGTCTCTTCAATAAATAGTGTTGGGAAAATTGGACAGATACACCCCCCCCAAAAAAAAAGAAACTGGACCACCTTTTTATAACCTATACAAGAATAGACTCAAAATGAATTAAAGACTTAAATGTAAGACCCAAAACCATAAAACTTGTTGAACAAAACATAGGCAGTAAACTCTCTGATATTACTAACAGTAATTTCTTTTGAGATATATCTCCCTGGGTAAGAGAAGCAAAAGAAAAAGTAAATAATCATACTAAAAAGTTTTTGTACAGCAAAAGAAACCATCAACAAAACAAAAAGACAACCAACTGATTGGGAGAAGATATTCGCTAATGATACATCTGATAAGGGATTAATATTCAAAATATATAAAGAACTCATACAACTCAACAACAAAAAAACAAACAATCCAATTAAAAAACGGACAGAAGACCTGAACAGATACTTCTCAAGGTCACTAACCATCAGAGAAATGCAAATTAAAACCACAATAGAATATCACCTCACACCTGTCAGAATGGCTATCATCTATAAATCAAAAAACAAGTGTTGGCGAGGATGCGGAGAAAAGGGAAACTTCATACATCGTCGGTGGGATTGCAAATTGGTACAGCTGCTATGGAAATCAGTATGGAAGTTTCTCAAAAACTTTTCTCTTTTGTCTCAGCAATTGCACTTCTGGATATTTATTCAAAGAAAACCAAAACAATAATTCATAAAGATCTATGCACTCCAGTATTCATGGCAGCACAATTTACAATAGCCAAGATATGGAAGCAGTCTAAATGCCCATCAACAGATGATTGGATAAAGAAATTATGGTTCTTATATACAATGGAATATTACTCAGCCATTAAAAAAAATGAAATCCTACCATTTGTGACAACATGGATGTAGCTAGAGGTTATTATGCTGAGTGAAATAAATCAGAGAAAGATAAATACCATATGATTTCACTTATATGCGATATCTAAGGAACAAAAAAAACCCAAATTAATCAAAAACAGACTCACAAATATAATGGAAAATTTGGTGATGGACAAAGGGAAAGCAGGGTTAGTGGGCTGGGAGAATGAGGTGAAGGATTAAAGAAGTACAAATTAGTAGTTGATAGATGGTCACGGGGTTGGGGAGCATGGCATAGGGAATGCAGTCAGGTGGAAAACCAGAGAACAGAAGGAACAATTTGAGTGATCATTTTATAAACTATACAAATGTCTAATCAATGTACTGTATACTTGAAATTAATTAAAAAGAATAAAAAATAGAAACATAAAAGAAAAGAAAATTAAAATGCAACTTAAAAGCATAAGGTATCCCTACAAATCTATTAGAAGAGTTAAAACTAAAAATACTGATCAATATACAGTGTCAGAAAAGATGTAGAGGAACAAATTATCATGTATTGTTGGTGAGAATATGAAATGTTACAACTACTTTGAAAAACACTTTTTCAGGACATTGGGAAGCTCAGTCCTCCACTCACTCTCCTCCAACCACAGAGCCCTTATAGCCATGAAGGAATAGCTCAAAGGCTATGAGACCCAAACAACTTGCTGGGACCATCCTAAAATGACAGAGCTCTACCAGTCTTGAGCTGACCTAAATAATGTCAGGTTCTCAGCTTGTAGGACTGCCATGAAACTCTGAAGACTGCAGAAGATCCTTTGCTTGGATCTCTTGAGCCTGTCTGCTGCATGTGATTCCTTGGACCAGCATAATCTCAAGCAAAATGACCAGCCCATGGACATCTTGCAGATCATTAATTGTTTGACCACTATTTATGATTGTCTGGAGCAAGAACACAATAATCTGGTCAATGTCCCTCTCTGCATGGATATGTGTCTCAACTGAATGCTGAATGTTTATGACACGGTACAAACGGGAAGGATCCGGGTCCTGTCTTTTAAAACTGGCATTGTTTCTCTTCGTAAAGCACATTTGGAAGACAGGTACAGATACCTTTTCAAGCAAGTAGTGAGTTCAACAGGATTTTGTGACCAGTGCAGGCTGGGCTTCCTTCTGCACAATTCTATCCAAATCCCAAGACAGTTGTGTGAAATTGCATCCTTTTGGGGGCAGTAACATTGAGCTGAGTGTCCGGAGTTGCTTCCAATTTGCTAATAATAAGCCTGAGATTGAAGTGGTCCTCTTCCTAGACTGGATGAGACTGGATCTCCAGTCCATGGTGTGGCTGCCTGTCCTGCACAGAGTGGCTGCTGTGGAAACTGCCAAGCATCAGGCCAAGTGTAACATCTGCAAGGAGTGTCCATCATTGGATTCAGGTACAAGAGTCAGTCTAAAGCACTTTACTTACGATGTCTGTCAAAGTTGCTTTTTTTCTGATCGAGTTGTGAAAGGCCATAAAATGCACTATCCCATAGTGGAATACTGCACTGTGACTATATCAGGAGATGTTCATGACTTTGCCAAGGTACTAAAAAATTTCAAACCAAAAGGTATTTTGTGGAGCATCCCCAAATGGGCTACCTACCAGTGCAGACTGTCTTAAAGGGGGACAACATGGAAACTCCTGTTACTCTGACCAACTTCTCGACAGTAGGTTCTGCACCTGCATCGTCTCCTGGGCTTTTCACACAATGATATTCATTCATACATTGAATATTATGATAACAGGCTAGCGGAAGTGGAAAACAGCAATGGATCTTATCTAAATGATAGTATCTCTCCTAATGAGAGCATAGGTGATGAACATTTGTTAATCTAGCATTATTGTCAAAGTTTGAACCAGGACCCTTCCCCAAACTGAGCCAGCCTCGTAGTCATGCCCAGATCTTGATTTCCTTAGAGAGTGAGGAAAGAGGGGAGCTAGAAAGAATTCTGGCAGATCTTGAGGAAGAAAATACAAATCTGCAAGCAGAATATGATTGTCAAAAGCAGCAGCATAAATGCAAAGGCTTATCCCCACTTCCACCCCCTCCTGAAATGATGCCCACCTCTTGCTAGAGTTGCCAGGATGCTGAACTCATTGCTGAGGCCAAGTTACTTCATCAACACAAAGGCCACCTGGAAGCCAGGATGCAGATCCTGGAAGATCACAATAAACAGCTGGAGTCCTAGTTACATAAGCTAAGGCAGCTGCTGGAGCAACCCCAGGCAGAGGCCAAGGTGAATAGTACATCAGTCTCTTCTCCTTCTACCTTCAGAGTTCAGACAGCAGTAAGCCTACGCTGTTACAGGTGGTTGGCAGTCAAACTTCAGAATCTATGGGCGAGTAATATCTTCTCAGTCCTCCCCAGAACACAAGCACAGGGTTAGAGGAAGTTATGGAGCAACTCAACTCTTTTCCTAGTTTGAGAGGACACAATGTAGGAAGCTTTTTCCACTGGGCAGATGATTTGGATCAAGCTATTGAGTCCTTAGTTTCAGTCATGACAGATGAAGAAGGAACAGAATAAATGTTTTACAATACCTAATTCCCACATAGTTTTTTTTTTTTTTATAAATTTCATATAACAAAGATGATTAGACAGTAAGAATTTACAAGAAAAAAATCTATATTTTTGTGAAGGGTAGTGGTACTATCTATAGATTTCAGTAGTTTCTAAGTCTGTTATTGTTTTGTTAACAATGACAGATTTTACACGTCTGTGCAATACTACAAAAAATTATAAGGAAACTACATGTAAAATCTTCATAGTTAAATAACTTGCCATTTCTTTATATGGAACACACTGTTTTTTTAAAAAAAATTTATAACAGTTATAAAGAAAGATTGTAAAGTAAAGTGCACTTTATTTATAAAAAGTTGTTTATAAACACCTCCCCCCAAAAAAAAACAAACACATACATACAGACACAGAGAGAGACACGCAAACCCACACAAAGTTTGAGGCAGTGTATTGTTTTGCATCCTTTTCATGTGATAGCTATTTGAAATCCATGGATTTTCTTTTCTTGTATATTAAAGATAAGATTTCCTCTAACACCGCCAAATAAATGGCTGTGAGTTTTTATTTTATACATCTATGTCTATGAGTATATAGATACTATAGGTGTATAGATAAACAGATATGAATTTCTAGAGATCTTTTAAATTTCTTATTCAAATGTTCCTATCACTTACTAATGGAAAGAAATTACTTCTGGTCATCCGGGCTTATCTATTTGGTCTAGAATGATTTTTCCCTGGAGCCTCTTCCACCAGAAGGAAACTAACACATTTAATGATGCTGCAGTGGAAGTCAGAACATCAGAAGGCATTTTAACTCCCCAAGACGAGGAGGGCTCTGGGTCTTTAGCCTCTCTCTCTGAGGGAGTAAGCCACTCTTGAAGTAAAGGAATGGATAAATTTTCATAACCATACATAAAGATCTTAGTAATTACCACTAAATGATTCTTCCCTCTTCTCACAGTCAAACAGAAGTGGGTATGTGTATGGGTTTTTTTTTTCCTGTTGCAATGAGCTTTTAAATGCCATAAGACTTAATTCAAAATAATGTTTGGAAAAATGTAAGACAATAGCCCTATCACACTGTGATACTATTAAATATTCATTCAGAAGTTCATGAATTGGGCTTCCCTCCTTTGTATTTCTCTACAAGTAATTCCACACAAGTTTGTAAGCAGGAACACAAATTGATTCAAATGTTCCAAAAGATATTCCAAATCCTTTTTGGTGTATTAGGCAAGTTAAATATAACAACACACTGTTCAAAAAGAGAAGAAAAACTCAAGGGGACTAACTGGTAGGAAGAAGCTTTATTCTTTCACTTAATTGCATTGGTCTTTGATTTTCATTAATCACTCATTCAATAGAAAGAGCCATGCAACATATTATTTTGAAATCTGTTACCTCTTACATCAAGTGTAATTCATTTTTGGAGAGTGAGTTTTGTTTATTATTTTATTAATGGTAATTAATATCAAGCATGGCTTCTCATGCTATTTCTACCTCACTTTGGTTTTGGGGTGTTCCTAATAATTGTGCACACCTGATTTCACAGCTTCACCACTTGTCCATTGTGTGAATATTTTTCTTCATTTTCTTTTTCCTTTAAAATTTCCAAAAGAAAACCCAAAACTCTAAGGTAACAAATTACATGAAGATTTGGTTTCAGTCTTGCATTTTTCCCTTTATATGACTCTGACTTTTTCTTTATTCAAGAATTTTATTTTTTAACTATAATTTAAAGCGAATGGTTCCTTTACTCCCTACTAAGAAGTTTAAGTTTCATTCTAAAATCAGAGATAGACTGAATAATTTTGTTTTAATTTTTTATCTTTTAGACATTAATTCTGGAGTGAGTTTGTCAAAATGTATGAATAAAAATTGAGAGCTTTATTGCTACATTTTAAGCACAATTTAGACATTATTTCATGTTCTTTATAACCACTGAGTATTAAACTATAAATCATAATTAATGTAACTGAAGCATAAACATCACATGGCATGATATGTTGTTTTCAGGTACTGGATTCTTACTTGAGTATCATAAGATATTGTGTTTTAACACTAAAACTGTAACATTTACTAATTATTTTTTAAACTTGTTTTACTGTATTTTCACAGCATATCAGACTTAACCAAATATATGCCTTATTATTTATTGTATTATATTACTCCTTTATTGTGTATCTCAATAAAGCATGCGGTATCATGACATCTGCAAATAATGACGATTTTACTACTTCCTTTCCAATTTGCATGCCTTTTCTTTTTCTTTCTTCTCTGATTCCTATAACAAAGACGTTCAATACAATATTGAACAGAAGTAGTGAAAGAGGCGTTCTAGTCTTGTTCCTGATCTTAAGGAAACGCTTTTAGCCTTTTCTCATTGAGTATGATGATAGCTGTAGGTTTGTCATATATGGCCTTTATTATGTTGAGGTATGTTCTCTCTATTCCCGCTTTGCTGAGAGTTTTTATCATAAATGATGCTGGATTTTGTTGAATGCTTTTTCTGCATCTATTAATATGATCATATAATTTTCATGTTTCAATTTGTTATTGTGGTATGTCACATTAATTGATTTGGGGATATTGTACCAACCTTGTATTTTAGGAATACATTTAACTTGATCATGGTGTATATTTTTAACATATTGCTGAATTTGGTTTGCTAATATTTTGTTGAGGATTTTTGCATTAATGTTCATAAGAGATATTGGCCTATGGATTTCTTTTTTTTGTACTGTCTTTGTCTCGTTTTATAATATGGGTAATGGTGGCCTCATTCAAAACAAACAAACAAACAAACAAACAGACAAACAAACAAACAGCAACTAAGGAACCTTCCCTTCTTTTGAATTTTTTGGAATAGTTTGAAAAGAATAGGTGATAATTCTTCTTTGAATGTTTGGTAAAGTTTTCCTACAAAGCCATCTGGTCCAGGACTTTAGTTTTTTGGATGCTTTTCGATTATTAATTTGATTTTGGTGGTGGTAATTGATCGGTTCAGATTTTCTGTTTCTTCTTCACTCAGTCTTGGAAGATTGTATGTTTCTAAGAATGTATTAATTTCTTCCAGACTGCCCAATTTTAGCATATAATTGCCTCTAATATTTTCCTACAAACTTTTGCATTTCTAGGAGTTCATTTTCACTTCTCTTTTATTTTTAATTTTATTTATTTAGGTGCTCTCTCTCTCTCTCTCTCTCCTCTCTCTCTCTCTCTCTCTCTCTTTTTTTTTGCTTGATGAGCCAGGTTAAGTGTTTATTAATTTTGTTTATCCTTCCAAAGAACCAGCTCTTGGTTTCATTAATTTTTGTATTGATTTTCTAGATTCTATTTTGTTTATTTCTGCTCTGGTCTTTATTATTTTTTTCCTTCTCCTTACTTTGGGCTTTGTTTGCTGTTCTTTTTCTAGTTCTTTTAAGTGTAAAGTTAGATGGTTTCTTTGAGCATTTTCTTGTTTCTTGAGGTAAGCCTGTATTGCTATAAATTTTTCTCTTA
Source organism: Pteropus alecto (assembly GCF_000325575.1). Lineage (NCBI taxonomy): Eukaryota > Metazoa > Chordata > Mammalia > Chiroptera > Pteropodidae > Pteropus > Pteropus alecto. The sequence goes on along the minus strand of NW_006435066.1, from coordinate 281,055 downwards.
TGACTGATTTCGCTGTGTCCCATAGATTTGAGTCGTTGTGTTTTTATTTTCATCTGTCTCTAGGTATATTTGATTTCTTCCATGATCTCCTTGTTAATCCATTCATTGTTTAGTAGCATGTTATTTAGTCTCCATGTTTTTATGTATTTTTCAATTTTTCTGTTGTAATTGTTTTCTAGTTTCATACCATTGTCATAGAAGAAGACACTTGATATGGTTTCAATCTTCTTAAATTTCGATACTTGTTTTGAGGCGTAACATGTGGTCTATCCTGGAAAATATCTATGCGCACTTGAATAGAGTGTATATTTTTCCGCTTTAGGGTGAAATGCTCTGAAAATATCTATTAAATTTATCTGGTCTAGTGTTTCTTTTAGGCCCATTGTTTTCTTGCTGATTTTTTTGTCTAAAAGATCTGTCCATTGGTGTCAATGGGGTGTTAAAGTCTCCTACTATGAGTGTATTACTGTTGATCTCTCCTTTTATGTCAGTCAATAATTGTTTTATATATGCAGGTGCTCCTATGTTGGATGTGTATGTGTTTACCATGATTATGTCTTCTAGATTCACCGATTTTGTTATCATTATGTATCTCTCTTATTACAGTCTTTGTTTTAAAGTCTATTTTGTCTGATATAAATATTGCTACCTCAGCTTTTTTTTCATTTCCATTTTCATGAAATATCTTTTTCTATCCCTTTACTTCTGGTCTGTGATTGTCATTTGATCTGAAGTGTGTCTCTTGTAGACAGCATATTTATGAGTCTTGTTTTCTTATCCATTTAGCTATGTTATGCCTTTTGATTGGAGCATTTAAACCATTTACATTTAAGTGATTATTAATAGGCACATAGTTACTGCCATTTTATTATTCATATTTGTTTGTTTTTCTTCCTTCTTTTTTTTTTTTTTTTTTTTTTACAGAAGTCCCTTTAACATTTCCTGTAATACTGGCTTGTTGGTGATGATTTCCTTAAGTTTTTCCCTTTTTAGAGAGCCCTTTATCTCATCTTCCATTTTAAATGAAAGCCTTGCTGGGTAGAGTATTCCCCACGGTTGTAGATTCTTTTTTTTTTTTTTTCCCATAACTTTGAATATTTCTTGCCAGTTCCTTCTGGCCTGCAAAGTTTCTGTTGAATAATCAGCAGACATTCTTATGGGGCTACACTGGTGTATCCCAGTGGCACACTCTCCCTGATTACCTGTGCCAGGGACTCTGGACATGATCTTTGTGTCGGTTGTGTGTGATATGTTGTAGCTAAGACTTATTGATGTTAGTACATCAGTAGATGGGATTAAAGCTCAGGTTAACTAACTGTGGTAATTGGCTATGCCCACAAGGTATGAGTTGCTATGTGGGGGCTGACCCCGCTAAGTGGGATTTCTCCTAGCAAGCTTGTATACTTGTTAAGACCATATTCTGTGTGTACCACTTATGAGGCTTGTCAAGAGTTGTTGTATTGTGGTCCAGTGCCAGCCTCCAGGTTGTTGGTTTGGTGGGGCTCTCCTGTAGACCAAGGTCAGCTGTTGCCTTTGATTGTTTGGGGATACATGCTGGGAGCTACCAAGTGATCCACAGATGGTTGCTGCCTATGCTGGATCTATAAGTAAGTGGAAGAGACAATGCCATAGACTGTGGTCTGCTTACTTCCAGTACCAGGCCTGGGGTGGTTTAGCAGAATGACCAGTGCTCCTCAAAGCCTGAGGCTGCCTGTCAGTTGCCCGTAAGACTCCACAACTGGAAGATCCTCTGGGTATATGCACCTTTGCTGGTGCAGAGACCCAGGGAGTCACCTGGATATATTGAGCAGATTTTCCCCTAGCCACTGCAGTGTCAGTTTACTTGCCAGCACTGTCTCTAAACTTCCTGTAAAAGTCTCAGATTGTAGCAAGGCCAGCGGTTTGCCCACCTGTTGCCTGGAAACACCCAAGATATGTTAAAAAAATACTGAAGCTCGGGGGCAGATGTTTGTGACCTGCCACTGAAAGTTCCTCCCTGGACACATGGGCTTTGTGTGGGCCACAGGAACTGAGTGCTGTTGCTTGCTGTAGAATTCATAACCTAGGGAAAACACAGGACATGACTTGGTTGCCTGGGCACAGGCTTGCCACAGGTACTTTGTGGGTTGTGTGTGGAGCCATTATAATAACAAGATATCTGAAACCCATACATTCTGATTATTTTACCAGATAATTTTGATTTTTGTTTTTGAGAGTAAATGATTTCTTCACTCTGTATACTATGCTTGGCTTTATCATATGCCTTCCATCGTTGACACATAGTACCAGAGTTAATTTGTTTTTCCTTATTGTATGCCATGGTGCCTCCTTTTCACTATTATGAATTTAATTTTTATTGGGCATCTTCTTCCAGAAGAGTACAGTTTTACAACATTCGAAGACTTATTTCGGATGGTATCTTTTTTCCTTAATTGACTTCTTCATCTCTGCCAGAAAAGTGGCAGAAGCTTCTTCATCAGCAGTCATAGCCTCTACAGTATTTTTTATATATTTTTAGTCCAAACCTGTTCATGAATCTGTGTAACTATCCCTTACTTGCAGTAAATTGTTTGTTTCAGGGAATCTTTTGCTGAAGTACCTGTATAGGCTCAGTGCTTTGTGGCCTGACATGTTGCCATTGATTAGAAAATACTTTCTGTTCATGTTTTCCATGCACAAATGTAATGCCTTTTCCATCTTAGCTAAGCATTTATCTTGTACTGTGGTCGTAATTTTTGCAGTTTGAGGTGTGACAGAAAAACTAGCACAGATTTATTTTTCATCACAATTTCACGAATAGAAGATTGATTCTTACTATAGATCTTAGCTACATTTAATTTTTTTCTTATTAATTTGAGAATATCTGCAAAAAGCTACAATTCGACTTCTTCATTTCTTATTTGGATGCTGTTTCTTTTTTTCTCTTGCCTGATTGCTCTAGCTGGGACTTCCAACACTATATTGAATAACAGTAGTGATAGCAGACAGCCTTGTCTTGTTCCTGACCTTAAAGGGAAGGATTTTAGTTTGTCATTATCAACTATAATGTTAGCTGAGGATTTGTCATACATGGCCTTTATTATGTTGAGTTACTTTATTTTCATACTCATTTTATTAAGTGTTTTAACCATAAATGGATGCTGTATTTTGTCTCTTGTCCAGTTGCTGTAGCTAAGACATTCAATATAATGTTGAACAGAAGTGGTGAAAGTGGGCATCCTTGTCTTGTTCCTGATTTGAAGGAAAACTCTTTTAGGCTTTTCCCGTTGTGTATGATGTTAGCTGTAAATCTGTCATATATTGCTTTTATTATGTTGAGGTATGTTCCCTCTATTCCCACTTTGCTGAGAGTTTTTATCATAAATGAATGCTGAACTTTGTTGAACCCTTTTTCTTCATCTATTGATATGATCGTATGATTTTTATATTTTGTTTATGTGGTATATCATGTTAATTGATTTGCATATGTTAAATCATCCCTGTGCCCCTGGGATAAAGCCCACTTGATCATGATATTTAATCTTTTAAAATTGTTGTTGTACTTGATTTGCTAGTATTTTATTTGGAATCTTCCAAATCAGCCTGAATGGGTGGGTCTGGGAGAGGCCGGACATTTGTCTGTGGCTGTTTTTCTTCCAGTAATGCTGGCTGCCAATCTTAAGCTGCTTTGCTTCTATATCTTCACTCTTGTCACTGGGACGAGCTGCAGTGTATATCTCTTATCTCCCTCCTACAGTTTTTTCTTTGCCTCACTGCTAGCACTGGGAAGTTGGCGGGAAGTGCTCTGGGAGAGTGGGGGGAGGCAGCCAGGCTCCAAGACAGCTTTCTGTCTGACAATGGCAGATGCTAAAACACAGCTGTCACCCCTCTGTATTTAGTCTTTGCCTTTTTCACTGGGCTTTGTTGTGTGAAAGATACTGATCACTAGGCAGGGCTGCTTGGGGCTTCAATGAGTTAAAAATTGCCACCTAATTGTCCCTCCTCCTCATTCTACAGGGAGCTCCATGCTGAGTTCTGTTTCCTCCTCCCTGGCTCATGCAATTTACCCACCTACAGATGCTCTGATGTGCAGATCGCTCAGACATGCTTGTGTGCAGGCTAGGTGTTATCTGTTAGATTTTAGCTGTTCAGTTTGTTATAATTTCAAGTGCAGAGATCAGGGAAAATCTCTCATGCTGCCAGTTTTTTTAATGTCACTCCTAGATATATTCATTTTCTATTGCTTGTATAAAAGTTACAACTTGCTGTCTTAAAATACCACAAATTTATTATTTTACAGTATCGGAATATCCAAAATTAGTCACACTGATATAAAATCAAGTTCTTGACATGGTGAGTTCCTTCTGGAGGCTATGAGGAAAAAAAAAATCCCATGTCTTTTCTAGCTTCTTAGTTCATGGTATATTCCTGCATTTTCAAAACCTGTGGATACATTGGACCCACCAAAATAGTTCCATTTTACAATCACTTGATTAAAAAACTTAATTTCATCTAAAATCTTAATTCCTCATAACTTAATTCCATATAACATAACACATTCACTGGTTCTGGAATTTAGGATATGAACGTATTTTGGGGGTAATCATTTTGCCTACTGTACTCATTGTGTTAATTTATATTTATCCTTTTGAAAAACTGGAAAACTATTTTTGAAAAGTGGATACACCATTTTATAGTCCCACAGAAGTATATGAGAGTTCTGATTTCTCTACATCCTTGTGTTTTTATTATTGCCATCATTATTATATGTATAATAGTATTTTGTGGTGGTTTTGATTTGCTTTTCTCTGAGGTAAATAATATTTCTTATGTTTTTATTTGCTTATTGGCCATTTACATATGTTTTTGGAGATATATCTGTTCATTTTTATTCCCAATTTTTAATTGTAGTAAATACATAACAAAATTTATCATTTAAACAATTTCTAAGTGTACCATTCAGAGGCATTAATCTACTTTCTAGTCTATAAATTTTCCTATTCTAGTTATTTCATGTAAGTTAGAAACACACAAAGTGTGCACTTTTATGTCTGGCTTATTTTATTTACCATAATGTTATCAAGGTTTATCTGTGTTGGAGTATATATCAGAATGTCATTTATTTGTATGGCTGAATAATATTTCATTGTATGGATACACATTTTTTTTATCTCTTCATGTTGATAAACACTTAGGTTGTTTCCACCTTAAGTTCACTTTCACCTGCAAACAATGCCACTATAAGCATTGGTTCATTTTAACTCACTGTCTAAACTGGGATTAATTTTGATAAGTCATATTTATCCCTTTGACTATTTTTCATATAGACTCTTGTTATAGGCTGATTTATGCCTCTCCTGAATTCAGGTGTTGAAGCTCTAACACCCCAGTACCTGAGTGTATTTTGAGATAAGGCCTTTAAAGGAGCGCTTAAATTAAAATGATGTCATTAGGTTAACCCAAAACCAATCTGGCCAGTGTTATTATAAGAAAAAGAAATTTGGATAATGAAAGAGACAACAGAGAGATGCAAGCATATGCATAGAGGAGAGACCATACGAAAGAACAAGAATATAGCAATTATCAAGCCAAGGAGAGCGGCCTCAGAGGAAACCAGGTCTTATGACACCTTAATCTTGGATTTCAGGTGTCCAGAACTGTGAGAAAATAAATTTCTGTTTTTCAAGTTATCCAGTCTGGTATTTTGTTATGGCACCACTAACGAATTAATACAGCACTCAAATGTTTTATTTTTAAGTTGAGAAAAGTAGTCTCATAACATTTTTGATGACTACTTATCCATTACAAAGATAAATTTCTAATTGTGTACATTAATGCCTTCTTCCTTTCTTTCTTGCTTTGTATAGCTAATGGTTTGAAATTTTTCAAAAAATAAATTATTTACTGATTCCATTGGTTTTGTTCTAATTAAATGATTTCTGTGTTTTTTTTAATTTGTTAATTCTTTTTATGCATGTTCTTATTTTGTATTTTTAATTATATGTTTAATTCATGTATTTTTATTTGTTTCGATGTTTATTAACACAGCTCTTTAATGTCATAAACTTACCTTTGACAACTGCTTTGTCTGCATCCATATAATTTGACGTTGTGTTTTCATTATTGTTTTTTTTTTTTAATTGTGAAAATTAATTTTAGTTACTACTTTGGCCCCAATAGTTATTTAATTGTGTATGTGTGTGTGATCTTGTGTGGACGTGTAATTTAGTAGTGGAAAGGCCTTTACATTAATTTTGTTAATGATTTCTAGTGTTATTACATTGTGGTCTGATAATGCTCTGATCTTGCTTTCTATTTTCTGGAAATTAATATTCTTTTCTTTCATGTCTAAGTTAGAATTCATTCTCATGATTTTAAATGAAGTTAAAGTAAGTGTATTCTCAATCATCAAGTTTCAAACTTTTAAATATTTCTATAATTTTTTCTCTTTAGTTACATTGTTATATCATCAATGCCCTTTTTAATATGCTTAATTATTACTTAATCTGTTTTGAATTAAGATAAGAAAATTAAAATCTCTTTTCTGACAATAGAAATTAACAACAAGAAAAAAAATGGAAAATACACAAGCACGTGAATGCTACATAACATGCACTTAACAATGAATGTGTTAACAATGAGACCAAAGAAGATCAAAAGATACCTAGAGACAAATGAAAATTAAACACAATGACTCCAAGCCACAGCAATTATACAAGAAAGGGAAATAAAAGATGTCTAGATTGGAAAGGAAGAAGATTCCACCAAAAAATTGTTAGAATTAATCAATGAATTCAGTAAAGTAACGGGTTACAAAATAAATATTCGGAAGTCAGGGGCATTTTTATACACCGATGATGAACTTTTAGAAAGAGAAATTAAGAGAACAATCCCATTTACAATTGTGTCGAAAACTATAAAATACCTGGGAATCAAATTAACCAAGAAGGTAGAAGACCTGTTTTAAGAAAATTATAAGTCATTGAAAAAAGAAATTGAAGAAGATACAAATAAATAGAAACATATATCACGTTCATGAGTTGGAAGAATCAACATCGTTCAAATGACCGTACTACTTAAAACACTCTATAGATTCAGTGCAATCCCTATCAAAATACCAATGGCATTTTTCAGAGAGCTAGAACAAATAATCCTAAAATTTATATGAAACCATAAAAAACTCTGAATAGCCATGGCAATATTGAGAAAGAAGAACGAACTTGGAGGTATCACACTACCTGATATCAAACTATATTACAAGGCTACAGTATTCAAAACATGGTACTGGCATAAAAACAGATACATTGATCGATGGAACAGAATAGAGAGCCCATAAATAAACCCACGCCTATACGCTCACATAATATATGACAAAGGAGGTAAGAATATACAACAGAGTAAAGACAGTCTGTTCAGTTGGGGAAATTGGAGAGTTACATGCAAAAAACAAACTAAAAAAGGAAGCTGGACCATCTTCTTACACTGTATACAAGAATAGACTCAAAATGGATTAAAGACAAATGTAAGACCCAAAACCATAAAACTTTTAAAAGAAAACATAGGCAGTAAACTCCCTCATATTACTAACAGGAATTTCTTTTCAGATATATTTCCCTGGGCAAGGGAAACAAAAGAAAAAAATAAACAAATGGGACTACATCAAACTAAAAAG
>NW_006435066.1:261467-272694 GCF_000325575.1 Pteropus alecto | reverse complement strand
CATATAGGGAGTAGAAGTTTACGTTCATATTTTAAATTTCAGGGTAACACAAATATAGTGGACAATTCGGTGAGAGGCTGGGAGAATAAGGTGAAGTGTTAAAGAAGTACAAATTAGTAATTGATAGTTGGGCACAGGGAGCATGGCAGAGGGAATGCAGTTAGCATTAATATGGTGACTAAATGGAGGGCCAGGGGAGGGAGGGAGCAATTGAGGGAATCATTTTATGAACATTATAAATGTCTGACCAATGTACTGTATACTTGAAACTAATTTAAATAAATAAATTTATAAAAAAAAAATAAAACATACAGTGACTCAAAACCTGTGGGACACTATGACAGCAGTCCTAAGAGGGAAATTCATAGTAATACAGGCCTACTTCAAGAATCAAGAAAAATCTCAAATAAACAATCTAAACATACTTAAAAGAACTAGGAAAAGAACGGCAAACAAAACCCAAAGAGAATAAAAGGAAATAACAAAGGTCAGAGTGGAAATAAACAAAATAGAGTCTCAGAAAACAATACAAAAGAATAATAAAACCAAGAGATGGTTCTTTGATAGGATAAAAAATAAATAATAATAAATTTTTAACCAGACTCATCAAAAGAAAAAGAGAGAAGACCTAAATAAATAAAATCAGAAATGAAAGGAGAGAAGTAACTACAGACTCCACAGAAATATAAAGGATTATAAGAAAATACTACAAGCAATTATATGTCAACAAATTGGCCAATCTGGAAGAAATAAATATATTCTTAGAAATATACAATCTCCCAAGATTGAGTCAAGAAGAAACAGAAAATCTGAACTGACCAAGTATCACCAGCAAAATTGAGTCAGTAATCAAAAAACTTGTGAAAAACTAAAGTCCTGAACCAAATGTCTTCATAGGCAAATTTTACCAAATATTGAAAGAATTATCACCTATTATTCTCAAGCTATTCCAAAAAATTTAATAGGAGGGAAGACTCTCTAGTTCTTTTTTTATGAGGCCTCCATTACCCTGATTTTAAAACCAGACAAAGACACTATGAAAAAAGAAAACTATGGGCTGATATCCTTGATGAACATTGATGCAAAAATCTTCAATAACATATTATCAAACTGAATTCAGCAATACATTAAAAATATTGTACACCATAATCAAGTTGTATTAATTCCCAGGATGCAAGGTTGGTACAATATCCACAAATCAATTATATGATACATCACATTAACAAATTGAAAGATAAAAATCATAGGATCATAACAATAAATGCAGCAAAAAAATTAGATAAAATATAGCATCAGTTTATGATAAAAACTTTCAGCACAGTAGGAAAAGAGAGAACATACTTCAACAAAATAAAAGCCATATATGAAAAACCTATAGCTAACATCATATTCAATAGAGAAAAGCTAAAAGTGTTTTCTTACAATTAGGAACAAGACAAGGATGCTCACTTTCACCACTCCTCTTCAACATTGTATTGGAAGTCTTAGCCACAGCAATAAGACAAGAAAGAGAAATAAATGGTATTAAAATTGGAAAGGAAAAAGTAAAATTGTCATTATTTACAGATGACATGATACTATATATAAAGAACACTAAAGATTCCACCCCAAAACTGTTAGAACTGATCAATGAATTCAGTAAAGTAGCAGGGTACAAAATTAATAGTCAGAAGTCAGTGGCATTTTTATACATCAACGATCATTTTTTAGAAAGAGAAATGTAAAAAGATGCTCAACATTGCTAATCATCAGAGAAGTGTAAATTAAAACCACAATGAGATATCACCTCGTGCCTGTCAGAGTGGCTGTCATCAATAAATCAAAAAAGAAACACAATTGTTGGTGAGGACGTGGAGAAAAAGGAACCCTTGTACACTGTTGGTTGGGAATGCAAAATGGTACAGTCACTATGGAAAACAGTCCAGAGGTTCCTGAAAAAATTTTAAATAGAACTATTTTTTTCCCACCAATTGCTCTTATGGGTATTTATCCAAAGAAAACCAAAACACTAGTTTGTAAAGATCTATGCACCCTATGTTCACTGCAGTGCTATTCACAATAGCCAAGAAATGGAAGCAACCTAAATGCCCATTGAGAGTCTAATGGATAAAGAGGTTATGGTTTATATATACAATAACGTGTTACCTAGCCATAAAAAAATGAAATCCTACCATTTGTAACAACATAGATAGACCTAGTGGGTATTATGCTGAGTGGAATAAGCCAGACAGGAAAAGATAAATATTATATAATTTCACTAATATGTGGAATCTAAGGAATGAAATAAACAAACTAAATAAAAACAGACTCACAGATACAGGGGACAATCTGGCGATTGCCAGAGGGGAGGGGTTTTGGGGAGATGGGAGGAAAAAGTGAAGGCATAAAGAAGTACAAATTAGTAGTTACAGAACAGCCATGGAGATACAGAGGACAGCATAGATAATATAGTCCATAGTGTTGTAATAACTTTATATAGAGCCAGATGGGTGTTAAAGTAATCAGGGGGATCACTTCTTAATCTATATAAATGTCTAACCAATATACTGTATACCTGAATCTAATAATAACAAAAATCTCCTATCAACATGATTTTGCCCATTTTTCCTTACATCTACTGTATTTTTGGCTTAGAAATTTTTGCAGTTATTGGTTACATAAACAAAAATAATAATTACTTACTTTTTTATTGTGAATTATGTATTTTTGTATCATAAAATGTATTCTATATTGTTTTATGCTTCTTTGTCTAAATTCTAACTTTTTAAGTATCAAGATTGAGAATCTTATTTTTTATATTTAAATTATTATGATATAACTTTGTTCATTCTTTAATTTATGATCTTTATAAATCTCTTTAATTTAGATCCATCTTTTAAAGGCAGTACAGTGCTGGATTTTTCATTTTAGCCAATCTTGATTATTTTTTTAAATTCTCTTATAAAATTAGGTTGCAGTGTTTATCCAGTGTTAGCATACTTTCATTGTCTGTAAGTACATCAATTTCTTTCCATTCTCTCATTTTTCTTATAATAAGTTTGTGTGGTATTTGGTTCCTTTTTTTTCCTGTTCTTTTTGCTTAAATAAGATTAGTTTCCATATATTCTTTGAATGGCAAGGTGGTTAAGGATATTTTTCTTATAGGTTAGATTTGAAAATCCATAAGTCTCAGGACCCCTCAGCATCTTCTGACCTAAACGTAACTCATTTGTACTCACCCAGGATTTGGAGCCAGCAAAATCTTTTTTTTTTTTTCTTTTTTTTTTTTTTTTTTCTTCAAGTTAAACTTCTGAGCTTTCCTGAGAATATGTTTTAGAAACTTTTAGGTTCTCTGGCTTTCAAGATTCTCAGAAGATTCTCTGCCTTTTCCCAACCCAACTTTTTCCCTTACAGTTGCTTATAGCTAATATCTTCCAAGTATTGCTGTTACTGGTGGTTTGTTTCCATTGACTCATATGTTGAGGTTCTTAGGAATAATATGTCACCTAGGTTTTTAAGCATTATTTTCTGTGAATTTTTTTTTCCTGTCCTAGTTGATCTATTTTTTATTGGTGAAGACAGGGATAGTCAAAAACGATGCCCCCACACTACCACTTATTTACTTTCACACTAGTTTATTTGTGTATTTCATACAATATTGGTCACACTCTGTTTTGTATTATGATAATTTATAAACATATCTTAATCTCTCTCTTAGATATTGAACTCTTTGAAAACAAGGACTGTGAGTTTGTCATAGTTGTATCAACTGCCATGCCTGTAAGATTTATTCACAACTTTTAAATTATGTTTCCAAATAAAAATTTAATTACAATAATAATGTTTTAAAATATGGCCTTCATTTTAAATTTCTATAATATTCACCTTTTCATTAGTTAGAAACCTGTACTGAAGAAAATCAAACTCTAAAGATTACATAGAGATAACAAAGACAGACCAAGGTGAATGACACCACTGTTATTTTTTTTTCCTCTAAAATAATTCAAAATGGCCAGTTAATATGATTTCACTTATATGCAGAATCTAAGGAACAAAAAGAACAAACTAGTCAAAAACAGAGTTGCAAATATAGTGGACTATTTGGTGGTGGACTGAGGGGAGGGGGTCTGGGGGGCTAGAAGAAAGGGATGAAGGGTTAAAGAAGTACAAATTAGTAGTTGGTAATTGGTCACAAGGATGGGTAGCATGGCAGAAGGAATGCAGTTACCATTAATATGATAGCTAGATGGAGAGCAATTGGGAGGATCGTTTTATGAATATATAGATGTCTCACTAATGTGCCATATACTTGAAACTAATTTAAATAAATAAATTAAAACAACAACAACAAATGGCTGGTTACATTCCACTGTTTAAAAGTATGTCTGTACCACTTAAAATTTTATTTACACATTTGTGAACTTCAGTTAGCTAAGAAATATATATTTTGAACTGGCTTCCATATTTATAAGATATACTATTATGATAACCTGCTAAAATAAAATTTTCTTATAATTCTTTGAAAAATCAAAGAATTCTTCTATGTAGACATATTCAGATATGTTTGAATTTGCTTTTAACTGAATACTAAAGGAGCTCCACATATTTTTTATTAATTATAATTTGTTTCATTTATTTCTTTATATTACTATTCTTTTTAATAATATAATCTTCAACCCGAAGGATGCCATAAACTTTTAGAGGAAGCAATTAAGTCTAACTTCTTTTAAAATCAGTTACAAAAAATAGATTAAATTAATATTTAGAAATTCTGCTCTGTTGGTTAAATCAACTATAATACTTTGATATGTTTCATATCAATATGTTTTCTCTTTGTAAGCAATGTCATTTTTTTTCCTTTTCAGTGAGTTGGCATTTTTTCTTAATTTAGCTCTAGATTTTAGTTTCAAAGAAAACTAAAAATTACCAACACTAATTAAGAGTAAAGATTCAAATCCATCTTAAACATACCTAGTGTGACAATACCTTAGTCAAATTTTATTAATTATTTAACAATAGATATGTTTATGCTACATACACATCTGTCAATATATGATAGTTAAAACTATATCCATATATTGTCGTTCCATAAATTTGATTCAATATAATAGTTGAAGGCACCAACTATTATATTGAACTATCTCTTCAAAGCACTCCTTTTCCACCAAAGTTAATAAATGTTGTTACTATGTGGTACAGTAAACATGATTTGTTTCTTATCTGATAGCTACCATTCCTTGCTGAACGCTGCCTTTATTCAGGTGTTCACCCTCCTATTTGTTCAAGTAAGCTGACAGCCTCCCAATTCCAGATGAGTATTGACTTAGAAAGCCATGAATAGTCCAACCGGTGATTCGTTTAAGCACAGGCATGCAAAAATTAGCTCTAAGAAGTTGTAACACCACACAGTGCCTTAATGATTTTTATTGGATTTTTGATATGAGTTGTGATTAATTTTCTAACCAAGAAATAAAGAATGGATAGAGAGAACAGAAAGTGTCACAGTGCAACAGGGGCTTTGGGAACTAAGGTGAATCTATATTTAATGAGAAATTTTGACCCATGTCTTAAAATATCAATATTTAAAACAAAGTGTCTTTTTTTATTGTCATTTTTGTAAGAAAGTAAAAAAGCGATGTCCACCTTTGTAATAAGATTTTACCTAGTAAAGGCTAAAGGCTCTTTTTACATGTTTTCTTTACTAATATAATTCTCTTTTGTGAAATAAATAACCGACTTTTGTATTTAGTGTTATCTCTTTTTGTTTTACACTACTTTGCCACATTTGGGAATTCAACATACATTTGCCTTTACCTCTTCTCTCAACACTCTATCAAAAATGGCAGTGTGTAACTAAATGGAATGTAAATTGTGTTTTTATTTTTTAATAACTGTAAAAATTGCTTTTCTGTCAAAAATGACAAATTCTTATTAGCCAACTGACCTTGGAACTGTTCATCTATAAAGTACTAAAATACTTAAATAAATCGGTGTATGTCAAAGTGAATTATTTGCTAGAAATCATACTTATTCAGAAAATGCTAAATATAAAAAAATTTGAAAGTTCTTTCAATTTTTTTTGTTATTTAGTCATTCTCACAATTTTATACTAAAATCCCTAGAGTTGATGATATTTTGTGTCTAGGTGACATTATTTCTATTTATTGAATTTTGAATTACAGAATATTATAGGAAAAATCAATGGGCATTACATAAGCACATTCTTTTATTCCAATGATAAATTATATATGAATTCTTCAATAAGCCTCTACTTCAGAAATGCTGTGTCTTTTACTAAGCGGGCTTAAAGCATGTGAAGGGCTTTGAATGAGATGATGCTTTGTAGTCTCCCTTTCTTTTTTTAATTTTGAAGATCAAAAAATGCATCATTTGATGCTTTAAGCTTGGGTATCTCATACTTTCTCTATCCGCCTATTATGCAGAACCCACTCCAGTGTCTCTCTGACTATAAATCTCACCTTAAAACCTTTCTTTTATCTTTAACTTGTGATTGACTCTGAGCTTAAAGTTTGTGATGTCTTGTGTGAATCAATCTACATAAAAATGTATGTTTCCAACTAGGCTTTCATTGCATCTAAAATTACATTTTTTCATTAGTCCTTAACATTGATTTTTTTAATTATTGAAACATGAAATTCATCTAATTCTGATAAAGTAAACATTTCAAAAATGCCAAAATCTCACCCTTTATTGTCTCTTTAATAGTCACTTTGTAACTCACAGAATATGAGAAACTAAATACAACATCTTTAAATTCCTTGTGAAACATTTTAAGTTTTACAACCATGGACAGTAATTTTTTGATTAATAAACTAGCTCATTGCATAAGTAAGCAGATGACAAAAGCAAAGGAATAAAGATAGAACTGAAAAGGGGTCCCTTGGAAATGGTAATAATAATAAATATTCACAATTAATACATATAAGCAACAATAGAGCAAAGGTTAAGGAAATGAATTGTGTGTGTGTCTGCCTGAGAGTCATTTCTAATTCTTAGAATACTGTCTCAGAAATGTTATTTTCCATCCATATGACTCCTCACATACAGTACTACTCCATTCCTTCTGTTCTGTGAGGGGGAGTGGCAAAAAACAACTGAAAGTGCCTTGGAGAAAGGTTAATAAATATCAGCTCAAACTGCTAACCTCAGAACAAGGTTAAGGCATGATGCATCTGGATAACAAATAAAAGTCATCCCTCACCCAGTTTTTGGGTTTCCAGTGGACTTCATATTTGCAAATTAGGGTATATGTTAAGGGACAGGTGAAAAATATATCGAGAGATTACTGTATGTTAAGGTTATGTGCCTAGAGATAATGCTGTTTATAATAATAATATTAACAATTATGGCAAATGATAACTGATGTTATAGTTTAAGTAAATACTATGTGACACACCTTATATTTAGCACTGTCCATATATACCTGTAAATATGTTGTCACATGGTAAGGGAGAATTAAATTTGCAAATGGAAAATAAATTGTAGACAGAACAAAAATTGATAATCTGTTGACTTTAAGACAGCTTAGTTTGTTTTATCAGGATGGGTTCAATGTAATCACAAAGTTCTCCACATTGGGAAGAGGGAAGCAAAATAATCAGAATTAGAGAGATGGCATCATGAGAAAGATTAGATTCACCACTTCTGGCTTTACAGATGGGAAAGATCCATGACCCAAGGAACATGGGCAACATCTAAAAGTTGGAAAAGTCAAGAAAGCAAGTGCTCCTAGAGCTAGAAAGGACAGCAGCCCTACTGACACCTGCATTTTTTTCTAGTGAAACCCGTTTGTTACTTCTGACTTCCAGAACTGTAATATAATATTTTCTGTTATTTTAAGTCACTAAGTTCGTGGTAGTTTGTTACAGCAGCAATAGAAAACTAATACTCAATAACTTGGACATTTTTTTTTCTTGTCACCACATATCACTCCCCAATTTAGGGACCACACTATGCTTATTTAACTTTTGGTCAATTATCCTTCTCTCACTCTGACCTTAAATGCTTTTTGGAAAAAATGCATCTTTACCCAGGCTTCAGGATTGAAGCATGTGACCCAAGTGAATCTAATTAATGTTTTCCATTTTCTCCACTAGAAATGCTTACTTGAGGGCTAGGTCCATGACACATGTTAAACCAGTTGTAGCCAATTCCAGGTTTTAACTATCAGAAAAAATACATATTTTTTAAAATTTTTGTTGTATATTGAAGAAATGCTGCAGAGAGTTTATATTTGTAGCAACCATTTTGTGACCATGTGGTAACTTAAGAATACACCTGATATTAAAGTAGAGTCAAGAAATATAATGAACACTCCATCCTGGTAAAATTATGTGAATGCTGTGAGCCATTAAAGAAGCTATGTCTACTATTGAACTACGGATTCATCATGAGCCAATATATGTGTCTTTGCTTAAGCCACTTAGAATTAAGCTTTCTGATTCTTGAGACAGAAATAATCTGTACTAATACAATATTAACCTAACTTTATACTCTTTAAGAGCACAATTTCCAGGACCACAAACTACTCGCTCCAGGATAATCATGTAAGTATCACAAACTCTAAACAAATGCATTGTATCCATGCTTATTTTCTGTGGTCAGAATCTGGTCAAAATGTTTTTCAGTGGTTGAATTGTTGAATTGCACTGCAATATCATGAAAACTAACCAATTAGGAGACAGAGATATGTGTGCGTGCAATATATATCGATATGTACGATAGATTATATGTGTATAGATAGCTATTAATCCAAATCTATATATCCCTAATAAAACTAAAGGTATATTTAATGTGATCAAGAAGGCCAAATGAGAAAACTTAAGACAACTGTGATGAAGTGACTTGCCCAAAGTTGAGAGAAAGTTACTTCACTTGCCCAAAATTATTCACCTACCTATGAGAAAGCCAGAGAAAAACCTCAAGATTCTTAACTGCTAGCTTGATTATTCTACTGTTAAAGGCACAAGAAATCTCAGACCCCATGTGATGCAGAAAAATGAAAAAGAAGGACTTTTATTATGAAATATAAAACATTATGGAGTCTTGAAATCACAGTTTGCCTAGAGCAGATCATAGAATGCTTATTGATTTTGTTTCTGATATCTCAAATTGAATGTTGAATCCTTTTAGAAAAGGAAGTTTGATTTTTCAGTGCAATTTAGTGTATCATCTTTTGACTGAGAGCCTGAACTAAGTAGTATTAGTCCCACATTTCCACCTCTAAGGCAATGTAACCCTGGCCCTTCACATAGGAGTATTTACCGCAAACATTATGACTCAATAGTTTATAAGCATTTCTCTCTAAAATCAAATGATAAGCTATTTAAGGGAAGCAATAAGTAATTAATTACTGGGGATTATCACATGACCAGTAATTCCTATGTATTTCTGGTATAGAAAATGCAATCAGATTTATTTAAAAAAATAGAGGTTGATAACATCAAATGCTAATGGACATGTGGAGAAATCAACACTCTTGTATGTTACAGGGAAACATGTTAATTATAATTAATTGCATGTTAATGTCAATCGGGCAGGAAATTTGTTGTATATATTAAATTTTAAAATGTATATTCTTTGAATCAGCAATTCTAATTCAAGGAATCTATCCCACAGAAAGAAAAGCTTAAGTGTGAAGCCCAAAGATGTTAACTGCAACATTATCTGTAATGACAAAAATATTGTGTTCATTTTAGATGTTCATCAGTGAGATAATTGTGGAATAAATGAAGGCACATCAGTAGTATGGAATATTATTTATTTAATTATTCAAATTATATACATATATAATATATATTAACATATAATATAATATTATATATATATAATTATATATGGAGAGAGGAGAGACATGGAACAATCTCCATGACAGTTTAAAAAATTACAATACAATATGATAAGATGATCTAATTGTATTTAAAAGTCCAAATATTATGTGACTTTTAAAACTGTAAAATAATGAAGAACATATATAATTTCTTAACAGTTACATGTGTAGCAGACATTGGAAAGATCATCAAGAGAATTTATTTTCACTCTATGTACCTCTATTAATTTTATTCGTTATATAACAATGTATTCCTGCATTAATTTAAAATTTGCAGATATGTTTTGGGGGAAAAAAAAGAAAATAGTGTAAAATAAAAAAGGTTAACTCAGTACAGATATGTTTCTCCCAGGTGTCTGGTTAAAGGTAGTATGTTAAAGTCAAATTAAGAGTTCGTAATTATTTAACACAGACCTGATTAACTGGCCCTTTGAAAGTGAAATTACTATACTCATTAATATCTATATGTGACTTGTAACTAAAAACTCAAGAAAACTGGCTCTGGACTTACTTTATAAGTAATTTGTCCTCGATGTCAGACAATTTTTTTACTTACTATATTTTTAAAAACTTATCCTCTCTAACCCCCGGTATCCTTATAAGTAAAAGAGGCTAATAATAACTACTTCACAAAGTTTGGTGGACAAAAAGTGATTTTGAAAGTAAAATGCTTAGCACAATGCTTGGCACAGTGTAACTGTTTAATAGATTACAGATATATAATTATTATTAGCAATATTAATGCCATTAGTAATATTAACACTAATAGTAATAATATTGGTATATTACAGTATTATTATTAGTAGTAATATTGGTATATTAGTCTTTATTCTTGTCATCATCATCATCATTTTTGTCATCACAGTACTAATAGCAGCACTAAATTGAGAAGAGCATCTTCAGGTCAGAAGTTGTGTCTATCCATTTAAATGTCTACTTTCTTTTTTTTTTTTTTAATTAAGTTCATTGGGGTAATATTGGTTAATACAATTATATAATTTTCAGGTGTACATTATAATTTGACATCTGTATATTTTATTGTGTGTTTACTACCCAAAGTCTAGTCTCCTTCAGCTACCATATATTTGATCCCCTTTAGACACTTCACCCTCCCCTTACCCCCTATATTTGACTCTATTTAATCATCTACCTACTTCCTCTTCCCCCACACCCTACCCTCTGGTAACCACTAGTCATAGTCCAAGTCTGTGAGTCTCTGTTTGTTTGTCCTGTTCATTTGCTGCGTTTAGGTTTATATCCCACATATAAGTGACATCACATGATTTTCAATTTTTTTTCTATCTGGCTTATTTCACTTAGCATGATTATCTCGAGGTCCATCTATGTCTCGCAAATGGCAGTATTTCATCTCTTCTTATGGCTGAGTAATATTCCATT
>NW_006435066.1:244786-256827 GCF_000325575.1 Pteropus alecto | reverse complement strand
TAAGTTGCATATTTCTATGTCTATAAGCTTATTTTCTGGAGATTTTTCTCTTTCTTTCTGAGATGCCTTATCATCTTGGTTGTTCATGGTGTTTAATGGGCTATTTCTCTGCCCGGGCGTTAATATATGTGTATTCTGCTGTTTTTCCAGAAAGAAGATTTATTATATAAAGGTCACTCTTTAGCCTTTTCCAAAGAAGGCATTTTTCTTTTGGTTTCCAGTAGGTGGTATCTAAGCCTCTTGGTTCCTTGCTTTATATAAAGTCTTACTAATGCCTTTTTTCTTTTTTATAGAAATTCAGTCAGTCTCGCTACCCTCAGTCTCAATTTCCGTCAGTGTTAGTGACAGTTTTGGTACGGTTTACTCAGATTCCCCCGGGGCTCTGCTTTTTGTTCTCAGAGAGTAAGGAGACGGGGAGGAGCCCTCCGGGTTGAGGGATGGCACCTGCAGCTCAGCCTCAGTTTTTGCAACAGCAGCTGGTAATAGTCAACTGTTTTTTTTCTGCCATCCAGGCTTCTCTGCCATCTCCATTTCTTTATTTTCTGCCCTGATGACTGGGCCCTGCCTCGGTCACGTGGAGTTCACAGCTCTGTCAGGCAGAGCTGTTCAGGGAACCCGCCACATCTTCTCCCCTCCCTTTCCCCTGCAGGGCACTCCAGCTTCCAGAGGCAGCTTCTTTATTTCTCCCAGTCCATAGCCCGACACCTGAGGTTCTGACCTGTGATAGCTCTTATGCACAGATCCCACACTCAGACGTAGTGATGTGCAGTTTGGGCGTTTTTTTATATTGAGTTTTAGATGTTGTTTATTATTGTTTCAAGGGAAAAAATCTGGGGATGTCGCTCACTCCACCATGTTTTTGATGTCACCTTTTAAATATTTTTTGGAAAAAAATGGAGCCTCAAATAATATTGTAAGAGTATTTGTAATTGATAGCATTGTAAGGCAAATTATCAACATAACTAATGACATTTTATGCCTAATAATAGTGGTTGTTAATTCAATCAATATATACGCTTATATAAGTAATGTAAAACAGCATTCAGTGTTCAAATTTTTGTTTGGTTAGAACAGCATAAGTTTTAACATTAACGTAATCATTTTAAAATATAAAAATATAATCATGAGATGTAAAGTACTGTGAGGGGAACATAGGCAATAAAATTGTAATAACTATGTATAGTGTCAGATGGGTTCTAGACATACCAGAGTGATCACTCATAAATTATATAAATTGAATCCTTACATTATACACCTAAAACTAATATAATATTGAATGTCAAATGTAATTAAAATAATAATTAAAATTTTAAACAATTCTAATGTATATAATTTATACTCACTAAGTAGTAATTATAAATTATTTCATCTGGATTAGTTGCTTAGATAGTATTCGGAATGTAAATATTTCAATATGAGTTATTTTATTTAAACTAGAAAAGCTACTTTGCATTGTACCCTTGGTTGACTTTTGACCTGGATCACTGAAGGAAACATCATGAGTCATCTACTCTCTATCTAATTCTTTCTTCAATCATCTGTCATTTATGCTATGCCCTTCTTTTCCTTTGATTTTATTTTTAATTATCCAAAAAGTAAGTTATTTACTAAGTCTTTTATAATTGGTAAAATAAATGACACATGTATGTTTTACTATATCTTTTTGTTTTGTTTTATTTATAATCATATTGTCAGCAATGCTCTCCATTTAACCTAACTCCAGCATCCCTCCTGGTGGAGCAAAAACTGCCTCTGGTCTTGAAAAGACGTTACATTATAAAGAGAATTACAAAGATAAAGCTAAAAATATGCAATAAATTGAATTGTGTAAAGGTTCAATTAGCAAGAGTATAGAAAAGGAAATTAGTTCAAATAATAATCTTTAAATGTATTATAATAAAGTATTTAGGTTGGGTAAAATAAATAGCCTTATAAACCTTTCTCTCAGACAATAGAAAGAAGTTTAATCATCACAAAAATTGTATTAATTGTCATAGGATAAGAAGTGGTATAAAAGCCTAATGGATGAATAGTGTTAATGTGAACCTTAGATTGAATTGGTTTGTTTCAATTTTCACCATATAAATAGGTTTTTTAACTTTATTGACAATAAACATTTTTATTCTTTTTGCCATCACATGCAATGTATAGACAATATTCTTATTCTGGCAATGGATAACTAAAATTGTGGAAATTTGGGGCATAAACACTGTAAGCATTTTGAATAATGGAATGAATACTTGGTAATGTGGAACAACTAAATGTCAAACTATTTTTGATGTAAAATCTAAAGAATGGCAGAGATTGTTGTGAGTAGTGAAAGCATCTCTAGCATTATAGTCATTTTCTCAGAGAGGAATTAAGTCCTATTTTTACTTTTGGCTCTGATCACTTTCTCTAGCCACAAATCTTTTCTAAAATATAGGATCCAGTTAAATAATTTGAAGTAGCAAATAGTAATAATAAAAATCCATCTAACAAAGAGAATGTCAAGATAGCCTCATAGCTGTTTTTATGTCCCAAAGACAATTTTTCCAATAAATATGTATTATCATGCAATATGTGTAAGGCATGTGCTATACCAAAGATAAAAGGATGCAGTATTGGCCACAATTTTTTGTAAAAATAGACCAATCCTAGTTAATACTGTTCAGATAATTAATTTTTTCTCTGATATCAGAGCTGCAAATGCTCCTGGTAAGATTTTCCTTCACTGAACAATTACACCACCCTTTATGAGAATAAAGGGAAGCCAAGATCTCCCACTCTTATCTTCTCAGAATATGCACAGCTTTTTCACCACAATGTGTTCATGAGACTCTCAGAACTAATGGTATTTTACTCTACAACCCAATGTAGCTAAGTCACCACATGAAGTGGAAGTCTCCCAAATTATCCTTCCATTCTCAGACTTTTATCTCTATAAACCACCTCATCTGACTTTATCTTTTGACCTTCCCTAATTCTCCAAAAAATATTTGATAAAATAATAAAAAAGTATAATAAAAGTCCTTGAATAACTTCCTACTTTATTCAAAGTAAAAGCTCAATTCTGAGAATTGCTTATACGACCTAATATGATCTGCTTTGCACCACATCTTTCTGACTTCATTTATTATTCTCTCTGCAGCTCAAGTAATTCAGCTATATTGGATTGGCTTTCTTGTTGCTCCTTGCATGCAACTGACATATTTTCTCTTTAGGGTGCTTCTATTTATTGCTCTGTCTTTCTGAAATACTCTTCCCCCAGGTATCTGCATGACTTGCTCCTCTAAATTTCTTCTGGTCTTTTTTTAATGGCAACATATTATAGAGGTGATTAACCTATATATTAATTAACAACCCATCCAACTCACCAGGGCACTTTTTATCGCTCATTCGGCTTTTACTTTTCTTGATAGCATTTATTGCCACTTGGAATTGTATTTATCTATCAGATTATTTATTTATTGTCCATCTTTTTTATTAGAATGTATACTTAACAGAAGGGAAGTTAGGCTATTTTGTTCACTAATGTGTTTCCAGTGCCCCCAACAGTGCTGTAACATAAAAAGTAGCCAATATATATTTCTTGACAAAAATGAGTGAATTTTTATCATTCTTAAGTATGTACCATCCAAGGACTGGCATCTTCAAATTGGTCTTAGCTTTCCAAAGCATATCGCTGTTGTACCACTTTACATGAAATAATGCTTCTGTATTCTAGATTTCACCTTCCTTCATCTCTATATTCTCTCCAGTCAACATTTATTTAGCTTAATTCTGTGTCTCTCTGGACATATATCTCAGGGACTTTATGGCAGAGTTTTCCAACTTTTATACTAAAAAGTCCTTTAGTGGCAGACTATAATAAATTTCCATCCCTGAAGTACTTGAAGTGGTAGATAGAAATAATTCTCTGAAAGCATAAACATAATTTGAAGGCCTTATTTTTTTTTAATTCCATGTTAATATTACATACTATACCATAATATATCTGTATTTCATGTAAAAATGTTTTAAGTATTTCATTAGTTAAGATTTTTAACTTTATTCTGAAACAATGTTCAAGTAAAATTCTATTTTCATGACTTATAATAATATTAGTAATAATTATTCATTTTCTAAGTACTAGACCCTACACTAATATCTGGGCACATATTACCATTTTTTTCTTTTTTTTTTAATTTATTTATTTTAATTAGTTTCAAGTATGCAGTACATTGGTTAGACATCTATGTAATTCATAAAACTATCCCCCCAATTGCTCCCTCACTCCCCTGACCCCTCCAACCTAGCCAACGTATTAATATTA
This sequence comes from Pteropus alecto, assembly GCF_000325575.1. Taxonomy (NCBI): domain Eukaryota; kingdom Metazoa; phylum Chordata; class Mammalia; order Chiroptera; family Pteropodidae; genus Pteropus; species Pteropus alecto. Next base: position 252,533 of record NW_006435066.1, on the reverse strand, counting down.
ATTGCATTCCCTATGCCATGCTCCCCATCCCCAGTGACCAGCCATCAGCTACTAATTTGTACTTCTTTAACCCTTCACTCCATTCTCCAAAGCCCCCTCCCCTCTGTCTGTCACCAAATGGTCCACTATATTTGTGAGTCTGTTTTTGATTAGTTTGTTCTTTTTATTCCTTAGATTCCACATATAAGTGAAATAATATAGTGTGTATCTTTTTTTGTCTGACTTAAATACATTCTAAGTCCATCAAAGCAATATCTTTTTCCATCTATTTCCTTTTAGTCTGCATGTCTTTTAATCCGAAGTGAGTTTCTTAAAGCAACATGTAGGAGTCTTATTTTTCTTTCCATTCATCTACTCTATCTTTTAGTTGGAGCACTTAATTCTTTTCCATTTAAAGTACTTATTGTTAAGAATGTAGTTGTTACCATTCTTTATTCCTGTTTTTGATACATGTGTTTTCTTCTTAAAGAAGTCTCTCCAACATTTTCTGTAACATTGGCGTGGCGGTGATAAATTCCTTTAGCTTATTTTTATCTGGAAAACTCTTTATCTGTCCTTCAACTCTAAATGATAGCTTTGCTGGATAAAGTATTCTTAGTAATAGATCCTGGGTCTTCTTCCTGTCAAATATTTTTTGCCAAGTCCTTCTGTCCTGTATAGCTTCTTTTGAGAGATCAGCTGCCGGTTTTATGGGTGTTGCCTTATAAGTAACTATCTGTTTTTCTCTAGTTGCTTTTAATATTCTTTCTTTGTATTTAACCTTTGGCATTTTAATTATGATGTGTCTTGATGCGGGCTTCTTTGGATCCTTTGTTTTTGGAATTCTCTGAGCTTCCTGGGGTTTATGCTCATTTCTTTCACCAAGTTAGGGAAGTTTTCCATCATTATTTCTTCAAACAGCTGTTCAACATTTTGATTTTCTTCAATTACGCCGATCAGATGGATATTTGGACCCTTAATAGGGACCCATATGCTACTTAAATTATTTTTATAGTCTCAGCAGCTCATCTTTTGACATTCTGATTGTGTGTCCTTGGCTTTCCTGTCCTCTAGATAGGGCATTTGATCCTCGTCTTTATTCACTTTGTTTATTCCTTTGTTTATTCCATTTAGTATACTTCTCATCTTAGATAATGTATTCTTCATTTTGGACTGCTTCCTTTTTATAATTTCCATTTCCATTTTTATGTTTTTTACCTCTTTTTTGAAGTTCTCACTGAATTTATCTACACTTCCCCAAAGTTCATTGAACATCTTTATAACTAGTGTTTTGAACTCTCTATCTGTTAGATTACTTGACCCCATTATTCCTGGATTTCTGTTCTGTTCCCTCATATGGTTTCTGCTTCTTTGTCTTCCCATTTTGGCTGCCTTTCCGTGTCTGTTTCTATGTACTAAGCAAAACTCCTACGTCTTCTGGTCTTATTAGTGTGGATTTGTGGAGTAGGCGTCCAGCGGCACAGTCCTGAGAGGGGTTCGGCTGCAGACCAAATTTAGCCGAAGCTTCTACCTCTCCGAGGCCACATGTCAAGATTCAGCAAGCAATCCACAGATGCTGTGCATATAGTTGCCTCAAAAGGCCACACCTGAAACCGAGGCCAGCTGCCTTCAGTATGAGTCTAGGCGCTGCTCAACAAGGAGCAGCTTACTTGCTGAGGATATAGCAGGATGTGGCTTAGATGGGGCCGCGAGTCGGGGGAGGCGGGGTTTCAGGAAATCCTCTGGGCTGAGTGACCTCTATTATTCAGTTTGATGATGTCATGGCTATGGCGGCGCCATGGAAAGGTGAGGGCTCAACAGAGAACAATGCATACCACCGGCACTTCTATACATAGTGAATCTCACTTAGGCCCTCACTCTGACAATGTCTCCCTGTAAGTCCCTGATGCCTCCTGCGCACAGCCGAATTAGCACTGGTGCTCAGAGCGAGCAGGTCCATCACCACAAAAATCTACTCGCGGACACGGCCCCTTTAAGAGAAGTCTGCTTCTGCTGCTGCTGCAGCCTCCGTCTCACTCAGCTGCTTGGGACCGGGCAGCCCCACCTCCTCACCCTGTCCTACCTTCTGCTGTTGCAGGGTGCTTTCTTGGACTTCTCCCTAGTTGTATGGCTTGTTCCTCTAGATCCCAGGCGATTTTTTATTTAATCAGCAGAGGAATGAACAGAGCCTCTTTCATTTGCAACATTTTTTTTTCCTCCACATATTACCTTTTTAATTCTTATGGAAGCCAGCTGAAAACAGCTAAGTGATATGCCTAAGGAAAATTCTAGAGTCTAGATTTAAGTTTAAGTCTTTTTCTCACTTTGAAATCCATGCACTTAACTCCATATGCTCTTTGTGTTCTATTCATTTTATAAATTTAGGTATTTCCTGCTCACCTCCATACCTAACGTAGTCATACTCGTTTCAAGAGCCAGATTTGAATTTTAATGAGATCTTTCTAGAGACTTAGCATCTTACTTCAAAAGAGAAATTCTAATGGTGAGAGTTTTAGAAGCCATTGATGATAAATAAGAGAAACCAGAAAATTCTCAAAGTATATCATAAGAGAAATTAGCCACTCTACTTCTGCCATGTGTCCGCTCCTTTGAATTGTTTGCCTACTGATAAAGCATCTAATAAGTTTTGTAAAGAAAACATTCATGACATATCTTTAAATAAAATTTTAGTTATATCTTTGCATATTTTTTTCCAATTCATAGAATTATTTTAGGTGAATAGTATCAAGTGAGATAGTCAATTCAAATAACACAATTTACATATTTGTACACATTGTCAAACCATTTAGCGAAGAGGTTGTAGTATTTTATACCTTTATGGATTAGTGAATATGAGTAGTAGCCTCCCGAATGAGGGTTTTTATACATTGCTGTCTTATTCTGTTTCTTTGTAAATCTGCTCTGAGTTCATAAAATAATATCGTTCCAAAGATAGTATCCAACGCCTTCCAAAAATGATAAAGATTATGTTTGAAAAAACTTAATCAAAGATCAAAATTTATAAAATTTTAAGAGATACCATCACATTATAGATATAGAAAACTTCTTTCTTAAGTTAATAAGGTCCTTCCTTAAGCAAGAAATGAGTTAATTTTTATTCTAGTGCTCAAATTCATTCTATGTATTGCTGCTAATAATTCATCTTCAAATATTCTTAAAGCTCTGTGTTGCCTGCAAGATAAAGAACAAACTTGTCATCCTGGGGTCTGAGTCCTTAAAATCTAACTTTCCATCTTCTCCCATTAGGACCTAACACACATACTTCAGTTTGCACTTTATATCAGAAGTCTCAAAAAAAAATGCATATAGGAGACAGCAAATCATGTAAACAAGCAAAACAGGACAGCCACCCAGATAGGCTAAAGGTGGCCCTGGGTATTATCATTTTTTATATATATTTGCTAATATTATAAATTAAAAATATGTTCTTATTTTAATCATTTCTTGAATTTTACTGTTTTGAATACGTTCAGGTATTTGCTATTTGTATTTATTTTGAGAATTCTTTTTTAATATTCATTGTTCACTTTCCTTTATCTTGAATGCTTTATTTGACATCATATGTTTTGCAATTATTTGTCTAAGTCTTATATAAGGCTTCCAAATTTGGCTAGTTCGTATTTTATTTTTCTACATAAAGTTTTAATTTTGTGTAGTCAAATTTAGCTATCTTTTTAATGTATGTCATACTTACAAAGTGCTTACTCAATACCAGTGTTATATCCACATATGTACAATGCTATTTTAATATTTTTATTATTCCTCTTATTGTTAAATGTTTAACTTCTATAAAATTATTAGGTTAATGGTAAATGAATAAAAATTTGTAAAAAATGCTTTTTCAATTTTGAAATTTCTATAACTTACTCATAGAATGGTTTATAATGTTATAATTGGGTTCTAAATAAAATTTTACATTAGATAATAGAGAAATTTACTGCCAAATTTATCAAAAACAAATCTTTAGAAATATTATTTGTATTTTTTAATTAAATAAAAATGCTAGAACTGCTAAATATTCTTAAATTCAGAAATCTCATTGGTGTTCTTTTACATTTTGGTTCTTTTACAAAAAATAATTCCCTAGATTAAAAAACATTGAACTTACTTGTCAACATTATCTATGTGTATATACAGAGTTAGCTGAAATAGAGCTGTCAGATGGAAAAAAATTTAAAAAACTGGTTCTTCCTAATGTTACAGTTGGAGGCAATTTGAATTTCAGTGTTGTCCCAATGGCAGAGATGGGGATAACAGCGCAGAAGTGTCATTAGCATTTTTTCCTCAATTCTTCCTTATTGATGCAGTGAAGAATCAAAGGTCAGCATGATTTAGAAAAGATTTATTAAATGTTTATTTTAGAAAGACAAAGCATGCTCCAAGGAGTAACATGGTTTTAACAAAGAGAACTGTAGCTACCCAGAAGTGAGGATGTCTGAATTATATTTGGCCATGATGAGTGGTTCCAAAGGTATTCCTAGGTGATTGGCATGTGTGGTCATTTTGACTGACACTTGGCTGCTGTATAACGCTTTGCCTAGTGCTCATGTGCTTACCCAGAATTCAGTCTGTTATAGTTAGATTCATGAACTTCCAGGCATAAACATGGTATTATAATATAGTATAATGAACATTAGATTATGGGTAAATTAAGGTAGTACCTTCTGCATAGGCATCTGTAGCAAAATTAGACCAGCTAGGATTATGGCCCTCCTGCCCTTTATTTCTGGGGATGCAGGAGGGATTCTCTAACTACCAATAGGATGTTCTTTGGGTGGTTTCTAGGCTGGGCTTCTATTCCTTTGTTCCTCTGTCACTCATGTCTGACTAGCTACCTAACACTAATATCTGACTTTTCTTTACCATTTTTCTCCCTGTACCCAGAATTTCAGTGCTACTCACCTTTGCCAACATCTTTTCCCCTAAACCAATATATAACAAACTTGTGTCCCATTACTAAGGTATTTTCTAAGATTATATCTAATCTAGCCAATTACCACATTTTTATTGAGAATCTATCTTCTGTAGAAAAATATATTGATACAACAAAGGGAGAAAGCTAGCCCTCTCTACTTCTACTTAAGAAAATAAGTGTAACATATGAGATAAAAACACCACTATATTGGCACAATCTCACCAGACATAAAAACATAGATCTGTCTTTTTTCCCAAAATTCTCTTAGGTAGGCATAACATACTTGGGCTGAATTAGGATTATAATTCATTTTTTCTTTCCATTATTTTTTTCCTTTTCCATGCTTTTTAAAGATTGCTTAATTTTTCCCACTGTATTTGGTACCCTTAATAGTATTTCTTTTTGGGCTACTTGCATTCTATTGCCTCATATAGAATCCATTTGATAGCCAAATTATTTTAATCATTTCATAAATATTTATAATTATTTTAATTAGACATAATTGAGAAAATGCACTTTTAAAAAGTAGGGACTTTCAGGAGCAAATGAAATTACTTGAAAGCACAGAATTTTTATTTTAAAAAGTTTCCCACAACGTTATACTTCAGTGACCAAAGCAATGCAACAAGTATAAAGCTATCTTCAATGTCATTTCCATAAAACACCTAAGTCACATTGATTTCACAGGTTTCTTAAGATGTGGAGCTTATGATTAATAATAGTAAAAACATAGTAACAGAATTCTTTACATAGTTTATCAATATTCTCTTTGTAACAGGATATTCAGGATATGTAACAAAGGACTTTATTCCTCCAGATGACTGCTAAATTATGTATTACTTTTCCAGGCCATGCTAGAAACTAGGTGATTTCTTTATGTAAAGGTATGGCTGTCAAGAACAACATGAAGCTTACAGTCATCTCCATAAGAGATAATACAGTCAATTTGGTCTTTGTAATCCAGCAAAAGACACTGCTGGAAGTAGCTGTTACTTAGCCAAGTTGCTTTGTGAATGGTAAAATGTTTTAGCTCAAAAATACATTCCTCTGCTTTGACTTGATATTTTCCAGTACAGAATAGCTTTTGTTATTACCAACCAGATTTGTTGTAAGGCTTTGGATTATGCTTCTTTCAGCTACCTCTTGCAAGAAGAATAATAATTAAAAAATTCCCAGAAAATAATTCAAATTACTGCTAATTCTATTAATCTTTTCAAGTAAGTGGGGAAGTATGTATCAAATATATGTTTGTAAGCATCGAGTATAAAAGACACTGGTAAACAGAATAGTGCATGTATATAAACTGAGTCATATTTTCAATAAATTGGAAGTATGAAGAGGAATGATAAAAATAAATTGCTAAATAATTAATTTAGAGGAGACAATTATAGATTTAAGAAAACATATTCAAAGATATTAAACTAGAATTTTTGAGTAAATGTGTTATTTATTCTTCTGAGTATATATTAGGACAAGGCTCACGATCTATATCAAATATCTTACTATTTCCCAGAACACACATTTTCCAATTAATCCATATAGTTATAATGGGAGCTTCTGTAAAGATAGTAGAACTCTTTTATTAATTATAGTTGACTAATTCAGATGAAGGAATCTGACCAAAGATGTACAAATTACACTATTTTATTCAAGAATATCACAATGTTAACTGAGACAAAGACCTCAGTCAGTCTCTATGTGGCTGAAATTTAGGAGTTATTAGCAACTATGTTCTGCCATGTAAATTTAAGAAAGAAAAATAAAGGAAACAAACAGAGCTAAAGAGATTCAAAGAATGAGCACAAAATAACAGGAAAAAGATTTCTGGAAAGTGAAGTTAGCAAAATGATGAAGAAGTCAGCTCAAAGCATTTTTTGCTCCACAGAAACATTAAAGAAAAAAAAAGAAGAAGAAATTGTCAGAACTAACTTTGTTGGGACTCTGGAAAACAGTCAAATGATTTCAATAGCCGAATGAATGCAAAATCAAGAAAAAAATTAAGAAAATTTAAAAAAAAATTAGAAGAAAAGAAAAAATAAACAAATAGGACTACATCAAATTAAAATATTTTTGTACAATAAAAGAAACCATCATCATCATCAACAACAACAACAACAACAACAACTACTGAATGGGAGAAGTTATTTGTCTATGATACATCAGACAAGGGGTTAATATCCAAAAATTCATAAAGAACTCATAGAACTCAACAACAAAAAAACTCAATCCAATTAAAAAATGGGCAGAAGACCTGAATAGGTATTTCTCTAAAGATAAAATACAAATGGCCAATAAACATATGAAAAGATACACAAGGTCATTGATCATCAGAGAAATGTAATTTAAAACCACAATGTGATATCACCTCACACATGTCAGATTGTCTATATTCAATAAATCAAAAAACAACAAGTGTAAATGAGGATGTGGAAAAAAAGGAACCCTTGTACACTGTTGGTAGGATTGCAAATTGGTGCAGCCACTACAGAAAACAGTCTGGAGTTTCCTCAAAACAAACAAACAAACAAACAAAAAATAAACAAACAAACAAACAAACAAAACAGAACTACCTTTTGGCTCACTAATTACACTTCTGGGTATTTATCCAAGAAAACCAAAACTCTAGTTTGTAAAGATTTCTGCACCCCTATGTTCATGGCTTCACTATTCACAATAGCCAAGATATGGAAGCAGCCTAAGTGCCTATCAATAGATGATTGGATAAAGAAGTTGTGGTATGTATACACACACATATATTATCTATCTATCTATTATCTATCTATCTATCTATCTATCTATCTATCTATCTATCTATCTATCTATCTATCTATC
>NW_006435066.1:241744-244480 GCF_000325575.1 Pteropus alecto | reverse complement strand
CACACACACACACACACACACACACACACACACACACACACACACAATGGAATATTGCATAGCCATAAAAAATAAAATCTTATCATTTGCAACAACATGGATGTACTTAGAGGGTATTATGCTGAGTGCAATAAGTCAGATAAAGATAAATATTATATGATTTAACTTATATGCAGAATCTAAGGAACAAAAGAAATGAACAAACTAAACAAAAACAGACTCACAGATACAGAGGACAAACTGGTGATTGCCAGAGGGGAGGAGAGTTGGGGGAGGGTGGGTGAAAATGGTGAAAGGATGAAGAAGTACAAATAAGCAGTTACAAAACAGTCAAGGGGATGTAGAGTAGAGCACAGAAAATATAGTCATATTTTAATGAGTGTGCGCAGCACCAGATGGATGATAGAGTAATCAGGGGAATCACTTCATAAATTATATAAATGCCTAACCATTGTACTGTATACTTAAAACTAATATAAAATAATTTTTTAAATGGAAAAATAAAAGATGTCACCAAAATAGTAACAGTGTGATTCTTATGTTCTTATTGTCTGGCCAGCTATAAGAAATAAAAAGTTTAAAATAATTTTGTAGATGTTAAAACATGCTATAAAGTCACTGCTATTTAAATAGCATATGATAATCACATGAAGATACAAAAAGACAATGGGTCACACTATAAATCCAAAAATAGCCAAAGTACACATAAAAATTTAGCATGAAATAAAGACAGCACAACAAAATAGAAAATAAACGATGAGCATTGTAATAAAGTGATTTTTTGACAACTAGACAGACTCAGCAAAATGTAAAACTGGAACCACTACACACCAGAATAAATTTCAAATAGAGTACAAAATTAAATGTAAAGAGTAAAATTTTATAAATACTAGAAAGATAGTGGCCAATTCACCAATAAGTTAGAAAAAAAAGTAAAAGTTACCTAAAAGTGGCTCAATTTCTATAAAGTAAAGATAAAAATATTGACAAATTACCTAAAAAAATATTTTATGTGGCAATTAAAACATCATAAGCAAAGTAAAAAGAAGCTGTAATCTGGGAGTAAATTTGCCACTAATATTTCATTTAAAATGTTAATGTTCATATTACTAATAAATGAAGAGTTTCATATTTGGAAAGACAAACAAGGCTAAAAACCTTAGACAAAAATATGGAAAAAATTAAACACACATTTCACAGAAAATAAAAAGGTACTTAACATTACTCATAGTTAAATGAATGCAAATTAAAATCACATACAGGTGGAAGTGGCTCCATAGTGTAGTGGTTAGCATGTGTGCTTTATACGTAGAAGGTCTTGGGTTCGTGCCCCAGGTGGAGCCACAGACCAGGCCCTGGGTGCACCGGGGCCACCAGGCCCCAGGGTGCTAGGCCCTGGGTGCACGCTGTGAGCTTGTGGGAGGAGACACTCCGCCTTCAGAGAACCGGTTCTTAAGGGGAAATGGCAACATCCATAGGTTAGGGGTGGAAGTGTGTGTGTGTGTTGGGGAGAGGAATTAAAGAGGGGAAAAATAAATAAATAAATTCAGAAGGAAAGAAAAAAAATATACAGGTATTTCTCAAATATCAGATTGAAAAACCATAAAATTCTGACAGAAGTCTTGTCACAGCTATGAGAAATCAGGCACTCTCAAACACTAATCATGAGAATAAAAAATGTAGAGGCTCTATGGAAAAGAATCATGCCATGCCTGTACAGGGAAATTGCATATCCATTTACCTTTTGATCCAGTGACACAACTTTTAGAAATCTATCCCAAATATACCTTGGCAAAAAGTAGAAAATTATATGTACATTGGGCTATACATTGGGCTATACATTGCAGTCTTATTTATAATAGCAAAGATTGGAGACCACACAAATGTTTATCAATAGAAGACTGAACAAAGTCTAGTGAATCAACAGAATTGAGTATTATGAATATGTTTATAAAAATGAAGAAAATATGTAACTACTGACATGGCATCATCACCATAAAATATTAATAAAAGAAACAGTTGAAAAAATCAGCTTCACAACATGCTACAATTTTGCTTAATAAACATAAAGATCTAGGTTTCAATTTGAGTGAGACAGTGTAAGTAGTATTGTAGGCTCATTCTTTAGCTAACCTAGCGAAAACTATAAAAATACTACAATTTAATGTCTCCAGAAATGGTCCTAAATGTTGCAACAATTGAAAAATAACTTAAAAAACCTACTAAATATTGGTAAGAATATTGAGAGTCTGTGGCATATGAACCAAGAACTGAACCTTCTCTTCCCATTTCCAGCTTAGTGGGATAGATAGAAATTTCATACCAGACTGGTGTAGCCAAGGACATAAGGCTTCCTTTCTCCACCAGCTCCCAAACAAAGGACCGTCTTCACTAGAAAAGTAAAATATAAAGATTTCTTAACCTTACACTAGCTACTCATTCTGAGGATAAGTTTGATATAAGAAGTGAGGCTTTCCTTCCTCTATTTAACCTCCATTCATGGGATAAAAGCACTACTTCAATAGCAATATGGCTGAGAATACTAGGACATCAATCACTCTCACTAAGACTTATAAATCAGATAGTGGTACACACCTGGAAGAGACAATTTTGAAAGATGAGAGGCTAATTCTCCATCCTCCAATGAGTATTTAGCTCCTAAATCAGCCTTCACTAAAGGAGAAATCCATCACTGTCCTCAACCCCAGCTCTAGAAAACTAATTCAGAATATCCTC
>NW_006435066.1:204197-241678 GCF_000325575.1 Pteropus alecto | reverse complement strand
AACTGACTATATTTGAAAAAGAAGGTGGAGGACTTAAAAACTAAGAGCACTTAAAAAGTGGAAGTTGTGAAATTTAATTGGGAGAAAATTAGACTTATTTGATATATTAGATAAAGTGTAGGACAGCTACACTTTTATAAGAGAAGCAGGAAAAAGTAAAACTAGAAAGAAACTTCCTCCAATCAGAAAAATCCTCAGTGACATTGGAAATTATCCCTTTACAAGCCTAAATATAATTAGATTGATTTGTGTTGAAAATTACATTCCATAGCTTGTTGAAAACAATAGAGTAATCAGTCTGCAATTAGTGGAGATTAATAGTTGGATGGGGATAAGAAATATGTCAGTCAATGAAAGTCCTGAAAAAAAAAAAAAAAAACACTGTTATCCTAGGGTGACTGTTAGCTTACCCAAGGCCATGACCTCTGAGAAGCATAATCATAGGTTTTATATTGTGTGAGGAAATAGAATTTACCAAATAATGAGGAGAGTAAATAACAATACAAGATTTAAAGAGGGATGAATAATACCCAGAATTGATATTGTATATAATATAAAATGTACAGTTTCTAACAACAAATTATTAGACGGGCAAAAAACAGGAAAATATAACCCATACACTGGGAAAAGCTGGCAATAGGTACAGCCTGTAAGAGTACTCAGATCTCAGAATTAGAGAAAAAGACTTCAAAGTATCCATTATAAATATGCTCAAAGAACTAAAGGTAACTACAATTAAAGAAGTAAAGAAGGTAATATGATAATATATAAAAAAACAAATAATATCGATAAAGAGATATAAAATTATTTAAAAACAAAATGGCAATCCCAAAGTCAAAACAAATTTAAGAAAACTGATTTGAAAACTTTATTACAAGAGATTAACTAGGGATTTGAACTGAGAGAATGAGTAATTACTGAATATAAAGACAGATTGATATAAATTATGTAATCTAAATAACTGAAAGAAAGAAAGCATGAAGAAAAATTTTTTTTAAAGTCTCAGAGACATGTAGCACATTAAGCAAGCAAATATGTGCATAATGAGAGTGCCAGAAAGAAAGGAGAGAGAAAGAAACAGAAAAATATTTGAAGAAACAATGGTTGAAAATTTCCCACATTTATTGAAAAACTTTTATCCAGATATCCAAGTGGCTGAAAAAACTTCCAAAATATGATAAATGCATATAAATCCGCAGATATGCCATAGAAAAGTGCTGAAAGTCAGAGACAAAAACTTAGAAAGCAGCAGAAAAAATATAACTCGTCACTTACAAGGGAATACCAATAAGATAACAGTTGACTTCTCTTGGGATACAGCACAGGCCAGAAGGAGTAGATAACATATTCAAGGTGCACACAGGAAAAAAAAGTCAACCAAATATTTTATATCCAACAAAGATACATTCCAAAAATGAAGGTAAAATAAAGTCATTCTCAAATAAAACTGACTTATCTTACAACTAATACATAGAAAGTTTTTCAGGTAGAAACAAGTGACCACAGAGAATAATTTAAATCCACACAATAAACAAATAGCACCGGAAAATGTAATTTTGTATTTATAAAGGCAGTGTACATGCAGATTTCTTCTTTTTTTTTTAACAGACTTAAAAAGCAACTCTATAATGTAATATGCAGATAGAATGGATTGGGCGTCTATCAAATAGGAATGTATTATATTTGCAAATAGCAAAAGGAAGTGAGTAGGAGTAAAGATTAATTAGCTAAGAAAATGACTAAAGTTGGTAACTCAAATTAACAATAACACATGAAAAGAATCAAAAATAATTTTTTAAAGAATCATATAGCAAAATATATAAATATATGCTGCCTTTTCTTTCTTCTGATCTTATTTAAAGACATAAAACTTCATAAAATTTTAATTAACATAGTATAATTTGGGTTTGTAACATTAAAAATGTAACATATAAAGCAATATTACTCAAAAAAAAAAATAAAAGGTATAAAAAGACCACAGAGCTATATAGGTATAATATTGTTACATCTCTATGGAATGAATTTAGTATAAATGTGAAGGTTATTCTCATAAGTTAAGATGTAGATGATAAGCTCTAGAACAATCAATAAAAAAAACTGAAAAATATTGTAAAAACATATTTAGTGAAATATAAATGCTAGATTAAAATATTTAATGCAGAAGAAAGCTAGTAAAATAGCAGTGGATGAATGTAAAAGTTATGAGATATGTAGACAATAAAATGTCAGACTTAAATACACATATCAATAATAATAAAAATATAAAGAAAATAAAAATCTAATCAAAAAGAAAATGTATGCAGCCTGAATAAAAATAAAATTAATAAAACACAACTGAACTCTATGCTATTTACAGGGAACATAGTTACATTTAAAGAAAAATATAAGTTGAAAGTAAAAAGAAACTATGTATAATAAAAACAGCAATCCAAAGAAAACTAGAATGCCTACATTAATACCAGACAGTATTGACTTTAAAAGTAAAATGTTACTAGAAATAAAGAGGAGCATTTGTGTTGATGATATTATTTTATCCACTCGGAATATATAACCATTATAAACATATATACACCAAATAGCATAGCAACAGAATATAGTATGTAAAAACTGACAGAATTGAGAAGAGATAAAAAAGACAATTAAATAAATAGTTGGAGATTCCAATATCTCACTTTCAATAATGAATAGACTAGATACACAGAAGATTAAAAAGGTAATAGAAGATTTAATGACACTATAAACAAAATAGATAAACCAGACAGTTATAGGTCAACTCCAACATAGAATATATACTTTTTTCAAGTGCACATGATATTCTCCAAAATAAACCATAAAACAAATCTAAAAAAAGAGTATATAAATAATAAAAAGGGTTTTCTCTAACTATAATGTAATTAAATTGGAAATTAATAACAGAAATAAATCTTGGAACTCAAAACTATATGGAAATTAAACAACAAATTTCTATCTAATCAGTGGAGCCAGGAATAAACCAATATTAGAAAAAAAAAACTTAGAAAAAACTTTAATATTAATAAAAATAAAAATATAACATACAGAAATTTATGAGATATAACTAAAGTAGAGCTTAGAGAGAAATTTATAGCTATCTCTAGTTATATAGCTAAATTTCAACAAAGCTACCCATATTTTAAAAAACTATCTAAACCTAAAGCAAGAAAAAGGAAGAAAATAGTAAAGATTAGAAAATAATGAAACATAGACTAGAATAATGAAGAAAATCAATAAAAACAAAAGCTGATTCTTTGAAAAAAAATCAACAAAATTAACCAATTAATATAAAAAGAATAACAAACTATGGTCAAATGGAATTTGTCCTATTAATACGAGATTGGTTTAACATATAAAAAATTAATTAATGCAATACACCATATCGGTGAGATGAAATATAAAAAAACAAACAAACACATAATGGTCTTGTTAGACACAGAAAAGACATTTGGCAAAATCCAATACACCCTCATTACTTAAAAGAAAAAGCACATAAAAACTGTGAGTAAAGGGATATGTCCTCAAACTGTGAAAAGGCACCTGTGAAAATCCACAGCTAACATAATACTTATTGATGAAAGACTGGATGTTTTCCTATCTCAGATCAGGAACATGACAAAAATGGCCACTTTTATCACTTCTATTCGAAATCATACTAGAGTTTTTTGCCAACACAAAAAAGCTAGAAAAACAAATAATAGGCATCCAGATTAAAAAAAGAAAAAGTAAAACAATCTAAATCACAGATTGCATGATGTTATGTATGGAAAATCCTATAGAATCCACCAAGTTAACTATTAAAACTAACAAAAAATATGTTAACAATATTGCAGGATACAAAATCAATATTCAAAATTCAATTACATTTCTATACATTTGCAATTAACAATTAAGAAAATTTCATTTATAATAGAATCAATACAAATAAAATATCTAGGGAATTATTTTTGTAAAAAATACAAAACATATTCTGAAACTATAAAAGATCGATTAAACTAAGTAAAGATGTCAATAAATGAAAATTATCTCATGTTTATGAATTGGAAGAGTCACTATTGTTAAGATGTTAATATTTCCCAAATTGACCCTCAGATTCACATTATCCTTCTCAGAACTCCAGCTGGCTTCTTAGTAGACACTGACAAGCTCATTTTACAATTCATATAGAAACCTAAGTGACCCAGAATAACCAAAACAACCTAAAGAAGACTATAGGAGGACTCACACTTCCTGATTTCAAAATTACTATGAAGCAACAGTATTCAAGACAGCACATACAGACCAATGGACTAGAATAAAGAGTCCAGAAATAAGCTTATTTGTTTATGATCGACTTGTTTTTAACAAGGGTGCCAAGGTCATTCAATGGAGATATTTTTATGAATGTCATTCTTTTCAGCATATGGAGCCGGAACAAGCAAATATTCGCATGCAAAAGAACAAAGTTGTACTCTTATCCCACACAACACATAAAAACAAGACAAAATGTATAAAAGATACAAACGTAAGAGATACAACTATAAAATTCTGAGAAGAAAACAGGGACATGACTTTGAATTAGGCAAAGATTTCTTAGATATGACCCCAAAATCAGAAGAAAAATTAAAACTTTTGTGCTACAAGAAATTGAAAACACAATCAATAAAATGAGAGAAAATATTTTAAAATTATGTACATGATAAGGGGTTTGTATGAGAATATAATATAGACAACTCGATAATAAAACACACAAATAAACCAATAAAGAAATAGACCAAGACTTTATAGACTAGATATTTATTCAAACTATATATATATATGAAAATATGCCCAACACCATTAGTCATTAAAGAAATGCAAAAAGAAAAACTATAATTAGATGCCACTTCATAACACACAAAAAGATTCAAATTAAAAAGTCAGAATATAACAAATCTTGATGAGAATGAAGAGAAATGTGAACTCATATATTGCTGGTAGGAATATAAAATTATGTAATTACATTGAAAAAAACAATGTAGCAGTTTCTTAAACCAGAAAACACTTACCACAGGACTCGACTCAGCACTTCCACTCTTAAATATATCTACACAAAAACTTCTATGTAGATGTTTATATCATCATTATTCATAATAGCCAAAAAGTGGAAACAACACAAATTTCCATCAACCTATGAATGGATAAAAATTAAGTTATATTCATACAATGAGATATTATGTAGCTATAAATAAGAATTAAGTACTGATAAATCATGGGTAAACCTTAAAAACAGACTAAGTGGAAAAAGCCAGTCACAAATGACCACATATTTTATTTCATTTATACAAAATTTCCAGAATAGGCAAACCTATAGAGTCATAAAAAGACGTGTTTGCTTAGACCTGTGAGTAGGGTATGGAAAGATAAGACTGTAGATAGATAAAGGACATCTTTTTGAAGTGATGAAAATGTTCATCATTGATTGTGGTGATAGTTGCACACATTTATGAATATGTTAAAAATCATTGAATTGTACATTTTCAATTGGTGAATTATATGATATATATTATCTACATCTCAATAAAACTGTATATAAAATAAATATGGGAATCAAAGTAGATAATTTATTTGCTGATATTTTTCAAAAGAAACCATGCAAGTATATTTTTAAAAGTTAGTTATAGTGGGAGAAAGGAAACAGATGTGACAGAACATATAAATGGCCAACAGATATATGAAAAGATGCTCAACTTTAGTAGCTATTAGGGAAATACAAATCAAAACCACAATGATATACCTCCTCACACCTGTTAGAAAGGCTATCATCAAAAGGACAAGCAATAAAGAGTGTTGGAGAGACTGTGGGCAAAAAGGAACTCTCATACATTGATAGTGGGAATATAAATTGGTACAGCTATCATGAAAAACGATATGGAGGTTCCTCCAAAAATAAGAATAGAATTACCATATGACTCAGCAATTCCTCTTCTGGGTATAAAAAAAAAAAAAATACAACCTTGAAAACATTTATCTATAGCAGCATTGTGCATGGTGGGCAAGACATGGAAACAATCAAAGTGTTCTTTGATATTTAATTGGTTAAAGAAAATTTGGTACATATATATGATGGAATATTACTCAGCTATAAGAAAAGTTGAAATACTGCCATTTGTGACAATATGGATGGATGTTGAGCTTATAATGCTGAGTGAAATAAGTCAGACAGAAAAAGTTGAGAACCATATGATTTAATTCATAAGTGGAATATAAAACTGAAAACAACAAATAAACATGACAAACAAAGACTCACAGACACAGACAGTGGATTAGTGGTTATCAGAGAGAAAGAAGGGGAGGAGGCAGGTAGGTATTGATAAAGGGTGTCAGATATTTGGAGACAAAAGGAAATTTAACTTCAGGTGATGAACACACAATGCAATACGCATATGATGCATTATTAAATTGTACACTTGAAACCTATTTGATTTTATTAATCAATGTCACCCGCAACCCCGCCTCAAAATCCCAAGAGTGTGTCTTAAAGAAATAGAACAAAAAATCATCATACTTGTATGGAATCACAAAGACCCCAAATAGCTAAAGCAATCCTGAAAAAAAGAACAAGTCCAGAGGTGCCACTGCCTGATTTCAAATTATACTACAAAATGACAATAATCAAAACAGCATGGTACTGACCAAGAAACAGACGCACAAACTAATGGAAGGGAATCAAGTGTTTAGAAATAAACCCCTATATATATGTGCAAATAATTTTCAACAAAGGAGCCAAAAACATATGATGGAGTGAAGATATCCTCTTCAATAAATGATACTAGGAAAATTGGAAAGCCACAGACAAAAGAATGAAACTAGACTTCTATCTGTCACCATATACTAAAATTAACTCAAAATTGATCAAAGACTTGAATTTTTTTAATTACCAAAACCAGCTCAAGAATTAAGAGTAGGAGGAAGAGAAAGAAGAAACCAAAACTTAAATAAACTTATTATAAATTTTAAAAATTGAGTTTGTATATAAAACTCTAATTCCTAAAATTATATCAGTTAAAAATAATTTTGTAGACAAATTTTTAATAAGCAGTCAAGGAAAACAATCCAACTGTATACAAATTCTTTTGGAAAAATTGGGCAAATGCCCCAACTTTTTAAAAAAAGTTAGCATAACTTTGATACCAAGTAAAAAACACAAATACCAAAGTATTGCTGAGCAATATACCATTGTACATATGTACCACATCTTTATTCAATCATCTATTGAAAGACACTTTAGTTGTTTCCATGTCTTGGCCACTATAAATAATGCTGAAATAAATATCAGAATGCATATATTTTTATGAATAAATGTTTTCAATTTGGGAGGTGTAGATACCCAGAAGAGAGACTACTGGGTCATACGGTAATTCTATTCTTAAAGTTTTGAGGAACCTCTATTACTTAGGTATAAGAAAATATTAAATACGGTAATTAGTGACAACATGGGTGAATCTTAAGAGTATCATGCCAAGTGAAATAAGTCAGAAAAAGTTGAGACCATATGATTTCACTCATATGTGGGATATAAAACTGAAAACAACAAATGAACATGACAAACCAACAAAAACTCATGGACACAGATAATAGTTTAGTGGTTACCAGAGGGAAAGTGGCGGAGGGGGGAGTGTAGATAAAAATTAAGGAAGTCAATTATATGGTGATAGAAGATTTGACTTTGGGTGGTGAACATATAATGAAATATACAGATGATGTATTATTTAATTGCACACTTGAAACCTATATAATTTTGTTAATCAATGTCACTTCGATAAATTTAATAAAAAATAAAATAAAAATAGAAAGAAATATTATCCTGATAAACATAAAAATCCCAAATTATATATAAGTAAACCAAATCTAGAATCAAAATACATCACTGATAAGATTTATTTCCAGAAGGCACACATATTATAACATCAGAAAAGTTGTTTATGCATATACTTTGTTAACAAATTAAAGCATGGATGGAAAGACAAATGAATAAATAAATGTATTGAAGCAAAATTGACATTACATCAAATATTATGATTACCTTTATTGATAATTCAAAAAATAAATTCTGAGAACTAAGATAAACATTCAAAAAGTTTGCTGATAAAAAGTCAATACATAAAAATATTTATAAACTGTGGTTTAAAAAAGAAAGATGTTATTTACAATTGCTATAAAATATGTTAGATATTTAGAAATGAATAAGATAAAATAAGTTCAACGATATAAGAGAAATACATAAAACTTTGTTGGAATTTAAACTAAATCCTAAATAAATAGACAGATATTAATATGTTTGTATTTGGGAACATTTTAATAATAAAGATGCTAATTATTGCTACACTAACATTTCCATCCAATGTAATTTCAACAAACATCTCAAAAAATTTTATATTTAGAATTGGATAAGAAAATTTTAAAATTCATATAGAAGAAATAATGTCAAGAATGACCAAGATAATTTCAAAAAATTAAAAATTAAAACAGTGAGAAGACAAGCTCTATTAAATATCAAAAATATTTATAAAATAAAATATTTCAAACAATGTGCTACTGATGTAGTTATGAATATTAAAAATTCATACAGATATTAAAAATTCCCAGTGAGAAACCCTGAAAATGAATGAATATAGGCACTGAAGTTTAACAACTCAATTGGAAGGGCTATATAGAAGAGAATGGATGTAGTTGAAAACCGAATTAGTAATTTAAAAATAGTACTGAAAAATTTTATCATATATCTCAAATTTCTAATGAGTTTATATTACTTTTATAATCTGTCAAATAATGATTTCTAAAACAACCAAAGCAGTGATAATTTTTAAAATATCTACATAGACATTTAATACTAAAGTTTGAGAAGGGAATAACTTTTGTAGTTTTGGGAGGATTAAAAAATAGATTTACATTTGAAAAATAAATAAGATTCTAAGACAGAGTTTCAGGTAGAAGAAACTCATAAGTAAAAGTATAGAGGTAGAATAGTTGATCGTATGTTCTGGGGTACAGGGAGTACACCTGTCTAGCTACACATAAGTTAAAGTAAATATTTTGAAGACACTTGATGCCAGGACAGGAAATTTGGACTTTGAGAGTTTAGACTCATTTAAAAATTTTGAACAGAGGAGTAAAATGAAAACAATAAATTGTGGAAATAGGAAAAAAACTTCAAAGCTAAACCAAATCGAAGTGGTGATTTAGTCATATTGGTTTGCTAGCAATATGCAAGCTGATGTAGCAAGAGGGTAAGAGGAAAATTAATACCTGGAAACTGGAAGAAAACAATCCACTTTAGGAAGCTATTGACTTTAAGAATTTAGCTTGTGGATTTTATTTAAATAATAACAACAACAACAACAACAACAACAACAGGAGCAACAACAATAATAATACTTTTATCAGATAAATACCACTATGTTACTTCATTTAATTCCGACAACTTTTCAAGTTAGATATCAATATATTATTAGACAGTGGTAGAAACTGAGGCACAAATAGGTTAAATAACTTTCCTGAGTTCACAGGGTGATTCCTGGGAATCCTGTGTGTATTGCAGCCAAAATTAAATATAGGCAGTCTGACTCTCCAGAGACTGTGGTCTTACATTTTATAATCTTGAACAATTAAACCAAAGTCTAAATGTTCCTAAGTAATTGGATTTTTAATCAAGATTTTAATATTCATATACATTATACTCTAGGTTCTTAACAAATACTTATTTAACTAAATGAAATGTATACACAGTCCTAGTCTCATTCTCAAATAAAGCTCAGAGACTTAGGTGGAAAGGAGATCTTTGCTAACAGAGAGAGTGGGATTGAGATTACCCTTGGAAGCTAGTTGTCTCTATAATACAATTGTTTACCAAAAAAAAATTATGAGCTGTTATTAAGCATCTATTATGTCTCTAGCTTTATGCATACTGTAAGAGATGACAAACATAATTTAGAGCTTTATTTGTTAAAAAAAGTTTTTTTCACCTAAGTAAATTTTGAAGATCTTATGGGCTTTACTCAATGACTCATGAATCAGTCAGCATTCAATCTAGCAGATAGAAGGGACCTCTGAAGAGCTATACAAAATTAAAGACTTTTAAGGCAGAAAGGAGCAGAACAAGAAAATTATACCAGCAAAAAAAGCATATTGGTTGTGACAAGGCCAATTTCCTTTAGGGGAATGACAGAAGTCTATTAGGCATCTTACCTAATTAGTACCAAGCAGATAATTTCTGATCGACTGGTTTAAGTTTACATTTCTGGGAGAGTTGAAACTATAATTAAGTATTGGTTTGGTGTGACATGGAGCTTAACATAGGTGACTCCATTTTAAGCCTGTTGTCTTGTTCCTAATAATTCTCCCATTTTGACTAGACTCTCATCCTGAGAGATGTGATCTAAATGTAAGGCATTAGCACTAATCTCAGATACCACTCTGAAATTCTAGCAATGTTTACTGATTCTCTGTGTGGTATTTAAAAGTCATGATGCAAAAAAAAAAAAAAAAAAAAAAAAAAAAAGTCATGATGCCTTTTTGCTCATTCTCTGTGATATTCACAAGTCACAATGTTGAGTTTATATTCTTTAAGTCTCTTCACTCTTTTTCTGACATTATTGTCTTAGGGAGATCATTCGTTTGGTGATTAGCAGCTGCAAAAACGCATTTGAAGCTTTTGAGAGAATACAATGAAATAAGAAGACTACTGTAATTATAAGCAAGATAATTTCCAATGTCTGGAGTGCACTTTGAAGCTGATTTCCAAGACTCAAATCAATCAGAATCAAGTAATGTAAAGAAAGACCCCATGGAAAAAGTCACTTTCTTAAATTAAGTAGTTTATTCAATTATCTTATGTAGCTAAGTCACAACTTTTCCAGAAGTGTCGATCCAGGTGCAGCAAGTGCTGTTGGCCATAGCACAAACTCCTCTTTGCTCTGCTAAAGGATAATCAAGGGTTATCTTATTATCAATAACTTAGGCCAGAAAATCTAAAGATTTTTGTTGGGTAGCTGTTGCTTTAGCAGCAGATTCTGAGATGTTCCTGATTATAACCTCATTTGTGCTTTTTATAAGAAGCAAAAACATTATTTGAAATGTTCCAGGGCCCTTTGAAAAATTTCAAAGTTTGGGATCAAAAAGACTTTAAGATTTTATTTTGGAAAATTTGTCAAAAATATTAAAGGGTTTTAACATTTGACTAAAAGTATCACAGATAATTATGAAATAATGCTCAATTATCCATTTAACAAAAAAGATAAAACATTTTTAAAATAAGTACAAAAGTATATATTGTTGTGAGTAAAATTTAGCTATTTTAATATTGAGAAGACTCATTTTTTAAGTAATAAAATACTTGACTAAGAAAACATAAAGCACAAAAAATTATTTTAGTAAGACACAAAATCTTTGCTTTTTAGGAACATTACTTAAAGAATAAAGGAAAAAAAAAACTTCAAAAACTCTTATTATCAAAAGCAGACCAATAGTCAAAGAACAATTTGTCCTTTTAGAAGATAAAAAAAAAAAATAAGTTTGTTTTATATAGCTATATTACTGATATTAAATTTTTAAATCCTTACAATAACAATTCAATTATAGCCAGTTTGATTACTCTATCTCTTAAAATATTTTCATACCTTTTGTCGTTTATTCTCCTTTTTCTCATTCTGAAATAACCAGTTTTACCTTAGGAAAAAAGAAAAAAATTCTTTAACAAAATTCATCTTTGAGATTTCCAGTCAAGATGGTGGAGTAGATAAATAATGCTGTGCTTGCCTCCTCTCATGACCATATCAAAATTACAAAACCATTATTGAGAATTGCCTGAAGTCTAGATGAACAGAAATCAGACAACCAAGGCTATATAGAAGAAACCACCCTGAGACTAGCAGGAGGGGAGGAGACACAGAATGGTCTGATCTAAAACCTGCATGTGGCAGCTTAAAAATCAGGAGGGATATCTTAGTAGTGCAGGTCCCTCCAGAGAAGCCAACTTCACACCAGGGCCCCAGCCCCACACCAGGCTACTCAGCTAGTGTTTTAGTGCTGGGAAGAAAAGTCTCCACCACTTCTGGCTGTGAAAACCAGTGAAGACTGGCTGAGTGAGATGAAGGGTGGCTTGATAACCAAATGTTCTATTTAAAGGGCCCACACAAACTTACTCACTGACAGACTCAATTGTTCTGAGTTTCAATGCTGGGACATTGGAAAGGCACCAGGGACATATGAGAAAACACTAAATTGTCTGGCTTCAGGGTGAGGGCTGAAGGGGAAGATTTTTCTCAGATATAAGTGCTGGCAGAATCCATTACTTTTTCTTGTTGTTGAGCCCTTCTCTCACCTGGTGTGTAGATGCAGCCAGCCACCATATTGAGTCTCTATCAACCTGGCTAACACTGGTCAGTTTGTCCTGTTGATTCCCTGAGACCGCACCTCACCTTACTTGGGGACCCACAAAAGTCACTTCCAGTGAATTTTTCGAACAAATGGTATGTCTTTGCTCATGCTGCAGAATTTTCTAATATTTCTCAAAGGTCCACAAGACTCAAACAAGCAGTATCTGTCCTCAACATGTCCTGTGCTTCAGCGCAAGCCCAGCACTAGCAGCAGCCTGCTTCAGTTTGTGGCTTGGCCTCTAAAGGCACTTCCAAGCTCAGTGTGGGTGGCTGCTATATACAGATTGCTTGAGGTCTCATGCCAGGTGGCTGCAGGCATGTCATAAGCTGTAGTAGAACTTGGCCTGTGTCAGGGTCTCTCCTAGAAGGTCCCAGGGCCAGTACACCTGATGGCCAGCTTTAGACCCAGCTGAAACACCATCCAGGGCTACATCCAAAAATAATACAGCCAAAGGGCAGACTGGCTAAGCACAAGAGCCCTGCTAAAGGCAATCCTGCTCTGTAGGGTCAACCCTTACACAAGAGTTCCTCTACTATAGTCAACAACCAGTCCAAACAACTAATCAGCAGGAGGGGCAATCCCTCCTATTGATGAGCACACAACAACCACAGCTCAACTACAATTAGATGGCACAAACAAGCCACACAAGGGGCACACCTGCAGTAGCAAGCTCAGGCGACCAGGAAGACTGCACCACTGTGTCCCCACAGGACATCTACTGCATAAGGACACTCTACTATGCTAGTGAGACTTAAGAGCCCTATCTAATACATAGAAACAAACACACAGAGGTAGCCAAAATGGGGAGACAAACATTTCCCAAATAAAGAACAGAACAAAGCTCCAGAAAAAGAACTCAACAAAATAAAGACAAGCAATCTGCCAGGTGCAGAGTTCAAAACTCTTGTTATAAGGATGCTCAATGAACCTAGGGGAAGAATAGATGAAGTCAGTGAGAACTTTAACAAAGAGATAGAAAACATAAAAGTGGAGACAGAAAACAAAAAATAGAACCAGTCGGAGATGAAGAATACCTTAGAAGAAATTAACAGTAGATTAAATAAAGCGAAGGATTGAATCAGCAATTTAAAAGATAAGGTACCAAAAAGCACTCAATCAGAACAGCAACAAGATAAAAGATTTTTTAAAAATGAAGCTAGTTTAAGGGGCCTCTGGGACAGCATTGAGCATATTAACATTCACATCATAGGGAAATTCACATCATTCACACCCAAAGGAAAAGAGAGAGAGCAAAGAATTGAAAACCTATTTTAAGAAGTAATGACTGAAAACTTCCCTAACCTGGTGAAGGAAATAGACATAAAACCCCAGGAAGCACAGAGAGTCCCAGACAAGATGAATCCAAAGAGGCTCATACCAAGACACCTCATAATTAAAATTCTAAAGCTTAAAGACAAAGAGAGAATCTTAAAAGCAATAGAAAAAGTATGAAAGAGAGCTCATACAAGGGAGCTCTCATATGACTGTCAGCTGATTTCTCAACAGAAACTATAGGCCAGAAAGGATTGGCATGAAGTATTTAAAGTGATAAACAGTAAGGACCTACAACCAAGTTTATTCTACCCAGAAAAACTGTCATTTAGAATCAAAGGACAGTTAAAGAGCTTACCAGGCAAGAAACCCTAATGGAATTCATCAACACCAAATCAGTATCACTAGAAACGGTAGGACTTCTTTAAAAAAGAAGTTGAAAAAGGAGGAGGAAGAGGAGTTGGAGGAGTTGAGAGGGAGGGTCCACAACAACATGGATAGACCTAGAGGGTATTGTGCTGAGTGCAGTAAGCCAGACAGAGAAAGATAAATATTGTATTATTTCACTTACTTGTGAAATCTAAAGAACAAAATTTAAAAAACATACAAAACAGAAACAAATTCAAAGATACAGAGAACATTTGGGTGGTTGCCACGTGGGCGGGGGCTTTAGGGACTGGGTGAAAAAGGTGAAAGGGTTAAGAAGTACAAATTGGCAGTTACAAAACAGTTATGGAGATGTAAAGGATACCATAAGGAATATAGTCACTAATATTGTAATAACTGTATGTTGTCAAATGGGTACTAGATGTATTGAGGTCATCACTTCATAAGTTACATAAATGTCTAATCACTATGTTGTACACCTGAAACTAATATAATATCGTATGTCAACTATAATTAAAAATTAAAACATATTAAAAATGCACTTTCATATCTCATACCTTTTCTTACCAAAAACACATTTTACTTATATATGGAAGTATTTTTCTTATTATATCTAGGAGTTTTAATTATGAATAGAATTTTTCACACTTAAAACCTTAATTTCTAGTGAAAATTAAAAAGTAAAAAAAATATATTTGTAACCTGCAAATTTATGAATACATTTAATAGTTTCCAGAAGAATATTTTTCTCATTGTACATTTTCCAGTGGGGCATAAAACATGTTTACTAATAGACCCAAATATTTTTAGTTCCTCTGTTAAAGCAAGCCAAAAATGGATAAACCTAGGTTCAGTAATTTATGTTTCAGTATTTTATCTTTTTTGTCACTTTTAACTTCATTTTTAATTAAATCTATTGGGATGACATTGGTTAGTAAAATTATATGTTTCAAGTGTACAATTTTGTAATACATCATCTGTATATTGCATTGGGTGTTTAACACTCAGTCAAATATTTTTTCGACACCATATGTTTGACCCTCTTTTCTCTTTTTTACCTCCTTCCCTTCTCCTTTCCCTCTGGTAACCTCAAACTATTGTCTGTGTCTATCAGTTTTTATTTGTTTGTCTTGTTTGTTGCTTTCAGTTTTATATCCTACATGTGAGAGAAATCATGACTCATTTTTTATTAAATTTATTGGGGTGGCACTGGTTAATAAAATTATATGTTTGAAATGCACAATTTCATAATACATCATTCATATATTGCATTATGTGTTCACCACCCAAAGTCAAACCTCCTTTTGTCACCATATATTTTATCCCCTTTACTCTTATTTATGCGTGGTTTTCAACTTTTTCTGTATGACTTATTTTGCTTAGCATAATAATTTCAAGATCTGTTTATATTGTCACAAATGGGAATATTTCATCTTTTCTTATGGCAGAGTATTGTATATACATACCACATCTTTTTTATCCAATATGTCAAGAAATGATTCATTATTTTTTCATGTCTTGACAATCTTGAATAATGCTGCAATAAACATAAGGGTATATATCACTTTACAAATAAATGTTTTCAAATGTTTTGGGTAGATACCCAGAAGACGGATTGCTAGGTTACGTAGTAATTCTATATATTTTTTAAAAAGAAACCTCCATATTGTTTTCCATAATGGAAGTACCAATTTACATTCCCACCAGTAGTATCTAAGGATTTCTTTTCCCTCACAACCTCTCCAACACTTGTTATTACTTGTCTTGTTGATGATAGCCATCTAACAAGTGTGAGGAGATATCTCAATGTGGTTTTGATTTGCAGTTTTCTAATAACTAGTGAAGTTGAACATCTTTTCATATGTCCATTGGCTGTTTGTATGCCTTCTTGGGAGAAGTATTTGTTCAGGTCCTATGCCCATTGTTTAATTGGATGGTTTTGTTGTTGTTGTTGTTGTTGTTGTTGTATGAGTTCTTTACATATTTTCGATATTAGCCCCATATGGGAAACATTGTTTGCAAATATCTTCTTCCATTCAGTTGGTTGATTCTTTGTTCTGTTGATGGTTTCTTTTGCTCTGCAGAAGCTTTTAAGTTTGATATATTTTAATTCATTTATGTTTCCTCTACTTCCCTTGCCTTTGAGGTCATATTCATGAAATCCTCTTTAAATCCAAGGTCCATGAGTTTAGTATCTATACTTTCTTCTATGCAATTTATTGTTTCGGGTCTTCTAGTCAGGTCTTTGATTAATTTTTAAGTTAATTTTGGTGGATGGTGACAGATAGCAAGCAGTCTAGTTTCATTCTTTTGAATGTGACTTTTCAATTTTCCCAGCATCATTTACTGAAGAGGCTTTCTTTTCTTCATTGTATGCTTTTGGTACCTTTTTTGAAATTTGCCAATATATATGTGAGCTTATTTCTGGGCTCTCATTTCTTTTCCATTAGTCTGTGTGTGTGTGTGTGAGTGTGTGTGTGTGTGTGTGTATGTGTGTGTGTGTGTTTTCTGCCAATATCATGCTGTTTTGATTATTGTCACTTTGTAGTATAATTTGAAGTCAGGCAGTGTGATAACTGTGGCCTTATTCTTTTCTCTCAGGATTGTTTTAGCTATTTAGGGTTTCTTGAGATTTCATAAAAATCTGATAATTTTTTGTTCTATTTCTTTAAAAAATGCCATTAGAATTTTGATGAGGATTACGTTAAATCTATATATTCCTTTGGGTAATATGGCTATTTTAGCTGTGTTGATTCTTTCAATCCATGAACGTGAAATATCTTTCCATTTCTTTGTGTCTTCAATTTCTTTTAATAATGCCTCGTTTTCAGTGTCTAGGTTGTTCATATCCTTTGTTAATTTTATTCCAATGTATTTTATTGTTTTTGTTGCAAGGAATTTTTAAAGTTTTTTTCTGTAATTTTATTATTAATTATAAGAACATAATGGATTTTTGCACATTCATTTTGTATCTTGCAAGTTTACTGTATTTTTTAATAGTTTTTTTTTTTTCTGGAATCTTTAGTGTTTTCTATACAAAGAATCTTGTCACCTGCAAATTGTGACAATTTGACTTTTTCCTATTTGGATGCCTTTTAATTTTTTCTCTTTTCTGATTACTCTAGCTAGGTATTTCAATATTATTTTTTATACAGCAAAAGAAAAAAATTAGACTTAGTCAGCTGGACTCTGTTTAGATGACCTCAATTTTGTTGGCAATATCCAAAGCATCATAGTTGGGAGGCAGTCAAACATATGCCTACTTCTTTTCATCAGACTTGATCAGGATGTTAACTTTGACCACATCAATTTCAAAGAGCTTCTTCGCACCCTGTTTGATCTGGTGCTTATTGGCCTTGATATCCACAATGAACAATAGTCTATTATTGTTTTCTACCTACTTCATGTCTGACTCAGTAGTCAGGGAAACTAATAATGGCATAGTGGTCAAGCTTGTTTCTCCAGGAAGTGCTTTTCTGAGGATATTTGGATTGCCTTCATAGCTTGTGCTGTCAGAAGGTGGATGATGTTCATATCTTTATTTGGCAGGTTGTGATGCCTTTCAGCACTGCTGTCTTTGCATTTAGTACTTTTGCTTTGGCTTCAGCTTTGGAAGGGGCAGGGGCTTTCTTCTTCACTTATAGTGCTATCTTTGTGAAAGCTTTTAATAATATTTTGAATAACCGTGGTGAGAGGTGGCATCCTTGCCTTGTTCCTGATCTTAGAGAAAAAGCTTGCAATTTTTAACCATTATGTATGACATTAGTAAAGGTTTATCAAATATGGCCTTTATTATGTTGAGGTATTTTTCTCCTATATTCATTTTATTAAGTGTTTTAATCTTAAATGAATGTCATATCTTGTCAATTGCTTTTTCTGCATCTATTGATATGATCGTATAATTTTTATCCTTTATTTTGTTTATGTGGTGTGTCACATTGATTGATTTGCATATGCAGACCCATCCTGGCACTCTTAGAATGAACCCCATTTGATTGTCATGTATAATCTTTTTAATATATTGCTGTATTCAATTTGCTAGTATTTTGTTTAGGGTTTTTGTGTCTGTCTTCATCAGATAGTTTTTTGTTTGTTTGTTTGTTTGTTTTGTTTTGTTTTTTGTATTATCCTGAATAGATTTTGTTGAGAGCATAAAGTTGGCCTCATTAAATGAGTTAAGAAGTATTGTCTCTTCTTCAAATTTTTGGAAGAGTTTGAGAAGGATAGGTATTAAATCTTCTTTGAATGTTTGGTAGAATTTACTAGTGAAGCTATCTGGTCCTGGACTTTTACTTTTGGGGAGGTGTTTGATGATTGTTTCAATTTCTTTCCTGTTGATTGATCTCTTTAGATTTCCTAGATCTTTGCGATTCAGTCTAGGAAGATTGTATATTTCTAAGAACTTATCCATTTTTTCTAGGTTATTATATTTGGTGACATATAGTCTTTCATAGTATTCTTGTATGATCCTTTGTATATCTGTGTTATCTGTTGTAACTTCTCTTTCATTTCGGATTGTTCATTTGTGTTTTTTCTCCCATAGTGAGTCTTGCCAGGAGGTTTTCAATTTGATTAATCTTCTTAAAGAACCAACTTCTTGCATTATTTTTTTCTATTATTTTTGTTCTCTATTTCATTTAATTCTGCTCTAAATTTTATTATTTTCTTCCTCCTGCTGATTGGGCTTCATTTTTTTTTTTTTTTCTATTTATTTAAAATATTATGTTAGGTTGTTGATTTGGGTTTTTATGGTTGTTTGTTTTTTGAGATACTCCTGTAATAATTTAAACTTTTCCCTTATTACTGCTTTTGTTTTATCTCAAAATTTTGATATGTTGTATTTTCTTTCTAGTTTTTTTCTGTATTTTTTTTTATCTCTCCTTTTATTTCTTCTTTGACACAATTGTTCTTTAGTAGCATGTTGTTTAATCTTCACATATTTGTGGTTTTCCTCACTTTCTTTTTGCAGTTGATCTCCAGTTTGAAAGCACTGTGATTAGAGAATATGTTTGATATGATTTCAATCTTTTATATTCGTTGAAGCTAGTTTTGTGTCCCAACACTATGTTTTTTCCTTGAGAATGTTCTATGTACACAGAAAAATAATATATAATCTGGTGTTATAGAATAAAAGACTTTTAAATGTTGATTATGTTTATTTAGTATAATTTGTCATTTAAGTTCATTATTTTCTTATTAATTTTATGTTTGGATAATCTATAGCTGTCAATGAGATATTTAGATCTTCTATTATAATTGTGATTTTGTCAGTTTTTCCCTTTATATCTGTATTTTATCTGAAAATAATCTAGATAATTAGTGAATATCCAATATTTAACTTCTCAGTATAATTTTAAGGTTTCAAGTAACCAAAACATTTTGGAATACTTTTTTCTTCGGAAACTATTTTTAAGTGCACATTTCATAAAAACCTAATTATTGCTGAAAAATTTACCTAAATTATTTTATCCCACTTACATTTATTTAAATCACTTGCTCCCAGCAGTTATATTTAGACTACCCACAAAAACATTGTGAGCCTTTAGACAAAGGCAGCCATTATCCCAAGCTACTTTTGCTGATAAACATTGTAACATAGAGATAACATAAACTACTGGGCTAGTAAACCTCAGTGGAATAAAATATTTATTTTTAATGCTCATAACTCAAAGGGCATCATTTTTTAATTAAACCAACAATGTTAAATTAGATTTTATTTACTAAAGGTTTATCTTAGATCACATGAACTTGAAAGACATTGGGTTACTTTCTATATTTCTAAGAGTACACTTAATTTATATAACAATTATTTGTTTTTAAGCCAATTAAAAAAAGGTCTTTACAAATAAATTTTGGCAATATAATCTAGAAGTAGAAAAATATTACACATCTACAATATCTGTACACAAACGTGTAAACATACAGACAGGTAGAAACAGAGATCTTATAGATTTGTTTTAAAATTTTAGCCATGAGACAGGTATGATAATGAAAAACACTATTTAATTTAAATAAACAAATAGACAAAATCAGTTAAATCCAAATTGTATTTCTGGCATATGGGTAAATTAAGATTACTTGTTGAAATTGCTTAAATGTTCCACTAATATTTCTGGAGATTTTTAAGATTTTTCATTTGCCCAGTTTCTAAATATTCTTTCTCTCTTCCCCCGCCCCCCCCGCCCCAGTAAGAATTATCTCTCTGAAGTTTGCATTTCAAAGATATGACCCATAGTTTCTGGAAATAAATAAATAAATAAAAATAGATACATCATTTACATCTCAAAGGTACAAAAAAAGAATGTACTTTGCTCCATGAAGGATTTTGGTATTCTAAAGCCATTTTTTTTTTTTTTATAATACCTACAGCCTTTTTAGATGAATAAGGGAGATTTAGGGGTTTGTAAAAAGGATAGGTGGACTTTGAATTAGTTCTGGAGCCACACGTTGTCATGTAAAGATGTTTGTAAGACAAGAACAGCTGTTTCTAATTACTCAAAAAATTGTGTTGTAGCTCAAAGGACTGAGATACCCATCCAACTACATTATCCTCAATTTGCTTCTTTATATTAGGAATATTTTTTTATCTAACATGGAAATCAAAAGAATTCCTTATGTTATGAATTTAAAGCTTTGTATTTTATTTATTTATTTTTTTCATTTCTTCTGTGTACATTTAACTTAGGGTAGAAGGACTAAAATATTTTCAATCAGGCTTTGAATATCAACCCAAATTTGTCCAACTTCTGACCACAGAGCTATTTAAAAATACCTTCAGTTTTTTTTGTCAGGTTTTGATTAGAACAAATAGTAAATATCTCTGGTAGTACTGAACAATCCTGTGAACCCAAAAGCCATCCCCAAAGAGGGTGCAAAAATACAATCCTTTCAAAATGAAAAAAACAGTTCTGAAAATAGCTAAAAGAAAGAAAGATTTAGACAATTTCCCTTGGTTGTTTTAGGGAATAACATAGTAGTTTACCAGAAAATCCTTGAGTCCCATCAACCCTGGGACAAACCCATATGGTGACCCTCCTTTGAGGTTAGTTATGAGGCCAATGACTTAACAGACTTATGTTTACAGTTTCATAGTTTCCTTAGACTGCAAAAATTACTCAGAAAGAGGATTAATCGACTCTGAATATTCAGATAAAGAAAGATAGAGAGGAGTGTTATGAGTATATTTTAATCCTAGACTTTTCTTTTAGGTATCTATGTGCCTTTAATTTTTTATCAGCCTTTTGCAGTTATTGATGTAAGTTATGTCTAAACCTGTAAATACTTTTTATGAGTTTATATGAGCCAAATTTATGACATATAGTGGGGAGAAAGATATTAAATGCTATAGAGAATAAATTTTGCAGCTCCTTTTATGCATTTGAGCTTAGAATGGAATATAAGAAAGATTTCATGGTGGTAAGAAAAAGGACCTAAGCTTTCTTGAGGGTGGTTATGGTTTGCTTCAAAAGTGTGTTAACTTAGATGCACAAAAACAATGGACGGTATTTGCTCAAGACAAAGATAAACCTTTTACTAAAAAGTTATGACTAAGGAGTGATTACCCACCATGGCCTGCCCAATTAGAAATTTATAATCAGATCTCCCTGTGGGGTTACTTTTCAAAGAATCCCTTTTTTTTGTCGATACAATGAATCTTTTAATGAACTTATTTTAGAATTTAGCTGCCTTTAGAGGATTCCTGAATGCCTAATAAAATAGGTATTTGATTCTGTTTGGTTTGAGAGCCCTTGCTTTCAAGTGCTCTTCATAAATAATCTTATCTGACTGCAATGTTTCTCATAATAGCCATTGTCATTCTAGGTTATTTTAGTAAGATTTAGCCATTGTTCTATGTATCTACAGCTTTTAGAACCACAGTTTTAAGATACAAAATAAGCAATTGTGCCAGTAGTTGGCATACTCATTTCTTCGGAACTTGAGAACCTCATCCTATTTTCTTAGCTAAATTTTGGGTGTTCCTCCAGTAAGCCTTTTAGATTGTGGACGGTCTTGTGGGCTGCCTTGGACTGAGTGGATTTCTTGCTGCAAGGCTGATCTCTGGATGCAGCTGCCGGATTATTTTCCTAACAGGAGTGGGATTGCGCTGAGGCCCACCCACCATAAACACCCTCCTGTTCAATTGGAATAGAGGTAAGTGTTTGCCCTTTTTTTCTGTCTCTGGTTCTTTTTTTTTTTTTTTTTTCCCTCCTCTGATCTCCGGTCTGTGAATCTTGTTCTGGAAGTATACTTGTGATTGGTGAAATTGTTCTCCAGGAGGCGGAAAACACCTGGGGGCTCTCTGGAGCCCCAAAATTGGTACCGCACTGTAAAAGCCACCACACCTAGTTTTAGGATTTTAAACATCGGGTGTTCTTCGGATTGCAGGTTCTAGTATTACCTGGGACTACATTTGGCCTCTGATTTCTATTTTCTGGATATTGCATGTAGAATGTCTATGTTTATGTGTATCTGAATTTATCATAAGCATGCTGCTCCAGTCTAATAAGGGGATCTAAGGTCTCAATGCCTACTGGGAGTTCGTTGGGCAAAGTATTGAGTAATTGGCAGACCTATGGCTATAAGTTGTTGACTACAAATAAATTAACGTATCATTGTAATACTGCTTGGCCAATGCATATATTAGATTCTGGGGAGTTCTGGCCTCTCAATGGTTCATTGAATTATTATACTGTTTTGCAATTAGAGTTATTTTGTCAAAGGTTTGAAAATGGGATGAAATACCTTATGTACAGATATTTATGAGTTTACTTGATTCAGAAGCTGACAAAAAGGGAAACAAGTAAAGATTCTAAGGGTTATGAATTCTAAAGTAATATGGAAGGAAATGATGCTTGTTTTCAGTGAAGGAAGGTACAAAGTGTGGAAATACAGTTTTGAAGGACTTAAAAGAAAGTGGTTTGTCTTAAATATAGTTGGTTATTTTGTAATGAGCAAGAAGAGACAAACTAAGAGGGACTAAGAAAGTTGTAGAAGGCTTATAAAAAGGAATCCTGAGGAAGGGAATTTTAGGTATGGTCAAGCTGAATAAGATTAAAATAAATAAAGTTAACTTAAATATCTAAAGTTAGCTGATGCAAAATTAGAATTGTGATTTCTCTCTCTGCTAAATAGGACAAAGATTTCTTGGACTATTGGTCTACTACTGATATTATGAAAAAGTTTTCTACTTAGAAAACAAATATTTTGTGTTTTACCAAAATAATTTTCTGTGTTTTATGTTGTCTTAATTGGGCCCTTGGTTACTTAAGAAAACTGAATCTCCACAATAATAAGAACTAAATTTTACTAATAATTATATATACTTCTGTATTTACATTTAAAGTATTTTTTATTGTCATTTTGGGTAAAAAAAAAAAGTAATTTAATATTGTTTCAAAATAATATGATCTTCTGGTCAAGTATGTTTGACAGACTTCCCAGGGTTCAAGATAAAAAAGGAAACTCTTCTTAACCTGGAAATGGCTTTGGGTTATTCCAGCGGGTCCCTGGAATGCCTCGAAGATTTGTTCTCTCTTTATAAAAGAGAAAATTTTAACTAATTAGGCATATTTGATATACTAAATTTACCTGAGAAGTTTGTTAAATAAATAAATAACTATGATGTGTTTGCATGCATATATTCTAATTATTAAAGTGAATTTTCAGGAGATTATGGTCTCCAATAGTCTGCAAAGTCTTGACATATTTTCAATTGTAATTCTAGTTGGCTTCTTAAAATGTTATTTTGCAGAGAAAAACAAATTTCTTTGTCAACAGCATTGTAATCAGATCTATAACCAAGTCATTTTAAGTTTTAGTCATTTAGTCATCATTTTACCCTGATACTTCTGTAAATATATTTTATCTTCAGAAAGATAAAGAGGACTCTGACATTCTAAAATACAGATCTGAGAGTAAACTTTCAGATCATACTCTTAAAATGAACAAAGATTTAAGGACCTCTAAGGAATAACTACATTTATGAAATGCTGGCAAGTGATCAAAATAAATAAGAATTAATTATATAGCACCAAATGAACTAAGGATGATTATTTTTTTATGAATTTTTGTTTAAAATATCGCTAATTTTTTTAAATTTTTTTTTGTCCAGATAAAATGAAACTTGTTTCTTTTTAATTGCCTATGACTTAGCAATTTGATAAATTATACTTTTTTTGTAAACAGAATTAGAACCTACTGATCCCTCCAGAATCCAGAAACTTTTAATAAGTATTTTTATTTTCATGACAATGTGCTTATTTGCTTAAGTTCAATAAGAATCTATTCTCTTTATAACAAGACACAGTTGGAAAATGGATTTTATTACCAAGCCTTTGACTGAAATGTCATGATTGAGAGAGGTATAGACATGACCAGACAGCTTTAAAGAATTAAGATTCATTTATGGAAGCCAGTAAAAGTCTTTGGAAATGTTGGCCTGGTACCTTAATTATATGGTTCCTAGCAGTCTTTCCATGTGAGTAAAGAATGTAATTTTTTGGCAGGTGTAGAAACCTCAAGACATTTTGAGGACCTCAAGATGTCCTCAAAATGGTGTTTCAGGCATCTCTAATGGAAAACCCTTGCCTTGGCTTTTCTGGCCTTGTGAGGCCTTTTAAGTTCAATCTTAAGACTCTTTATGAAAGATTCCAGCAAAGCAGAATTGAAAGTATCTATATGGTTAATTAATATTCTCGCTTGACTTATGCAAATAAATAGGCCAAGTTTATTGAAAAGATTTGTTTTCCAAATAAATTAGTCTTTATTTGGCTGTCTTTGGTAAAAATTAAGGTTATTAGAGAAAAAATATGTTTCAGTAAAAATTATAATACATTTTTATGGATGTTAGATTCTATTGCTGTTCATTGTCTTTTGAATTTTGTTTTGTTTTCTACTTGTAAATTGGACTAAATCTTGAATTCTAGTCACTATCTGCCTATGATTTTTCCAAAAATGTTTCCAATTTTTCTTCCATCCTTTGACTAGAAATCATTGAAGACTAAAGCTATTTTTTTTAAGTCATGCAAGCTAAACACGGGCAACTCAATATAAAATTCAGAAATTTTCAACGACAGCTCATGTTTAAACAATCTCAGTGACCAATACTGTGTAAGCCACAGGGAAAATTTGCCTTAGCACCCGGCCTTATATCTAGAAATTTTGACTGACAGCTTACAGACTCAAGAGCTGATTTATAATTTGCTCTGATCAATCTTTGTTTTTCTTTCTTTTTCATAGACATCTTTTATTGAATACCTGAGTCACTCTGTGAAAGATACTATATAGAGAATGAAAATATATAATACATAATAGCAGAAAATATATGCAAACCACTTATCAGACAACAGCCTTCTGTCTACAATATATAAAGAACTCTCAGAACTCAACCTTTAACAAAAGAATCAAATTAGAAAATAGACAAAAGATGTGAACAAATATTTCACTAAAAAGGATGTAAATCTGACAATTAAGTACATGAAAAGATGTTCAACTTCATTAACTATTAGAGAAATGCAAATTAAAATTACAAAGAGATATTACCACACAATCATCAGAATGGCTAAAATAAAAAAAAAATAGTGACAACATCAAATATTGTTGAGAATTCAAACAAATTAGATCACTCATACATTGTTGTTGGGAATGTATAATCATATAGTCACTGAAAAATAGTTTGGCCATTTCTTAAAAGTTAAACATACATTTACATTTTTACCCAGCAATTGCACTCTTGAATACTTATCTTAGAGAAATAAAAACTCTGTTTAAATAAAAACTTGTAAGTTTTAAAATAGCAGCTATATTTATAATGGCCCCAAACTGTAAACAGCCCCTCTGTCCTTCATCTGGTGAACTGGTAAACAAATTCACATCTCCATATTTTGAAATACTACTATTCAGTATTTCAGAAAAGATTGAACTATTGATAAATATAATGTGCATAAAACTTGTGGGTATTATGCTTAGTAAAAGAAGCCAATTTCAAAATCTTACGTACAAGAAAGATATATACTATATGATTCCATCAATATAACATTTGTGAAATAACATAATTATAGAGATGGAGAATAGATTAGTGGTTGCCAGCGGTTAAGGGTGGCAGGAGAGGATGAATGTAACTATAAAAGGGTAGTGCAAGGAAGCCTTGCAGTGATGGTACAGTTTTATAACTTATTTATGATGATGGTTACGTGAAGGTACACATGATAAAATTGCATACAGCTACACACACACAAACACACACATAGAAATGAGTACATGTATAACAAGCAAATCAATTATTTATATTATTCCAGTATTAAATTTCTGGTTTTGATGTTGCCTTATAGTTACGCAAAATGCTAATTTTGCAAAAAAACTGGATGAAGAATGCACAGGACCTCTCTATGCATTCTTTTGCAGTTTCTAGTGAATCTATTATTATTTCAAATAAAAATAAAAAAGGTTACATACTGTATGATTCAATTTATGTAAAATTCTCAAAAAGACAAAAGTATAGTGATGTAGAACAAATTAGTCATTGTCAGAGACAAGGGTTGGGGAGATAGTGAGATTATACGAAGGGATAGCATGAAGGAATTTTTTTGGGATGATGAAACTCTTTTTAAATTGTGGTTACAGTTACCCAAATTTAGATATATATTAAACTTCAGAGATCAGTGATCTCTAAAGTGTTTGATTTTATCACATAATAAAAAGTAAAAGTAATGAAAACTACTTTTGAAGAATACAATACAGAAGAAATGTTCTGCTCTAGACTTAGCCTAGAAAATCAATACTAAACCCATACTCTCCATCCCCATGAATCCCTGGAAAGTCCACCTCTATGCTGTTTTTCAGAGCAACTTGAGTAGATATGTCTTACAAACACTCTGATAGAAAGAAGGAATTGAATAGTACTGTGTCTATAGGTACAGACACTGAAGGTAGACTACCTGGAGTAGTATTCCAATATTATTATCTTGGGAAAGACAATCTTTTATTGTCTTAATTATTTCATCTAAGAATTGAGATAATAATAACACCTAATTTATGGGGTTGTAATGAGAAAAAGTGTTAATGTTGCCTAAAACCATACTTGATGCATATTAGGAACCTAATAATTAATAACATTATTCTGAACATAAGAGGTGTGTTTGTGTGTGACCATAATGCATGTTTTATTTCAGTAAGAGCAAATGAAACAGATTAAAGAGGAAGAAGCTGAATATAAAAATACTTTAAAGGGAGAAAAGCTTTGGGGTAATCTAGATGCAGATTGATCTAAGTTTAGACTACAGTAATATCAATGGTAAAAAAGATGTAGTATCTGAAGAAATGTAATTGAAGACTTAATGAGAGATTTGATATGAGAAAGTGAAAAAAAGGAGAGAGAGAGAAATAAAATTTGACTTCAAGTTTTCATATTGGGAGAGCAGTGGTACCATTAAGAATAGAGATTTTGGAGACCACAGCAGATTTTGGAGGAAAATGATGTATTTAATATTATACTGTTTGAGTCAATTATAGCAAGCATAGATGTCCTGAATGTATTTAGAAATATGGTGCTGGTGTTTAGGTAAAAAAATCGGTCTAAATATATGAATTTTAGTTATTTTAAAATGTTTGAACTAATAAAATTATTAACATATTACCTTTCTAAAGATGATTATATGCATACTCCAAAGACAAATAACTTGGAGGATTAGAGGCAAATAAAAGGAGGGAGAGGAGAACAAATAGATAAATAAGAGGAATAGTCAAATAATTAAATATAGGATCCATCAATAATATCAAATTTAGTGCCGCTGAAGCCAAAGCTGAGAATATGCTGGGACAGAGAAGAATATTTAATTCAGATTACAAATAAATTAAGAATGTTCTGGTATACAAGCACATTAGGATTGAATTTTTAAAGATATGTTCCTCTTTTTTTATTGTGATTAATTCCCTTTAAAATTAATGAGACTTATGTGGTCATAGCAAGATGATAATAAACCTTCTAATGAGCAATAGTTTAAATCCTTATCTATCCAGGGGATAATTCAGTAGAATTTATTAAATCTTTTTAAAATAACCATGGAGAATACCCAGA
Organism: Pteropus alecto; assembly: GCF_000325575.1. Lineage (NCBI taxonomy): Eukaryota > Metazoa > Chordata > Mammalia > Chiroptera > Pteropodidae > Pteropus > Pteropus alecto. The sequence continues at coordinate 213,537 of NW_006435066.1, read as the reverse complement.
TGAATATTTAGCTGTGGTGTTATTCAGACCATTAAGAGAAGGTATAGTGTAGGTGCAGTGCCTACCTCGATTTTGAATATTTTTGCATATGTTCATTTTATTCTCCATTACATAAAAACTACTTAAAAGAAAAATTGGCATGCCTATGGTAATGTTTATTTTTAAAGTGGCCTAATCTTTTTTAACTGAATTATTGCTGTAAAATGACAAAGATATTTTAAAATGCTTATGTGAGTGCTAGAAAATGCTGTTATTTCTATCACTTGAGCCTGATAAGATTGTATTGTTTTACCTGTTCCTATGAAATTCATCCAGATAATATATATTTCATATAAGCATACAGTTTATAATTTATGCTTATTACTCACTGCATATTTTATTATTGTTACCGCTGGAGTGATGTGAAATCCGGCATCGCCCCAGTGGTGTGGGGGAGGAGGAGGACTGTGGCATAACAGTATTGTCCCTCTGCTCTTCCTCGCCAATGAAGCAAAGAATTACAGGTCAGCGAGACTGAAAAAAGTAAGATTTATTGAAAGTACATTTTAGAAGGAGATGGGCCAGCTAAGGAAAGCTGCAGTCCTATGGAATTTGGGTGGTCAAGAGATAAGATAGTATGCCCCAAAGGGAGGAGTGGGTTTCCAGCTAGGAATGCTGTAACAATGCAGAAATGGGAAGGTCTGTTTATATTGGGCTGTGATGGGAAGTCTTAGATGATCTGTATGTGAAGTCACCTTGATTGACAGCTGGCTGCTTTATAATCTTTTGCCTACTACACATGTGCTTACCCAGAATTCAGTCTGTTATAATTAGATTCATGAACTTCCAGGCATAGTCATGATTTTATAATGATGGTATAATGAGGCTGAAGTTACGGACAGTACTTTCTGTGCATGTATTTGTAGCTGGTTTAGCCAACAGTTTTTACAGCCTTTGTGTTCTAGGATTTGGGTAATTATAACCCTAAAAGAGGTGTTTCTGGGATATCCTTAAGGAAGATCTTCAAGGGAAGTTTCTATGGTTACAGAGCTGGGCCCTTACTCCTGTTGCTCATGCCTAACTACCTAATAGTATTATAATCATTTTTCTTTTCTTTTTTTATTTTTGTTGTCTTTGAAGCCATTACTCATCCACATGGAATAGCTAAGGACATTTTATTGTCTACCACAGCATCAAAATTTTATAAGTGGACTATTTGGCTTATACTGATTGAGCTAGATTTTTATAGTGTATAAACTACTCCCTGGGAGAAAAGTGGGCATTTTTGGAAGCTGTGTGAACTCTTCTTTGCCACTGAAGTACCATTAAGTAAGTTACTGCTTCATTGGCCTAAAGAAAGCCATTCAGCTTCCAAAATGCCTAATTGACTCTCTGGGAGTAATGCAGGAGGCAGCTACTCAGTCACTATTGTTTTTCATATTGCCAACTTCCACTTCAATGGTGAATTTAATGGAAGAACACTAAGTGAGCCAGATTCTCCCAGCATGGGAACCCATCAAGGCTAAATCAGGCAGTCTCTTGTCTGACTTGAGAATTTAGCCACAGCTTGGTGATGAGATTTGGAGGTAAATGTTTAATGAATGACTAAGAACTCTGAATGGCTCTGAGGTTAAAGGTCAGTACCAATGGCTTCAATAATTTATCTGACAGAATTATGTCACACAAGTGTTCTTTTGACAGTAGAGATCTGGAGATCAGAGTTACTTGAAAAATAATGAGTGGATGGAAAGAGGATCTTAAGAAAAATTGTTTTAACAACTTCATTGCATAGTTCCTAAAATTAGGTATGTTTAAAGAATTTTTAAAAGAAAATATTATTTAAAAAGCTAGGAAATATTTTGTTGGGACATTTTGTTGGGCTGAATGACAAACAGGCTTCACAGACACCAGTAAAATCACAGATTCTACTGAATCACAACTAAGTATCATCTGACTTAGTACTTTGACAGCCTGCTGAAATGTGAAAAGGTTAAAGGATAATTAAAACCTGAAACTGGACAAAGGAAGTCTATACCTTAGGCCTAGTTTCTGGAACCCCTAATCGCATTCTGTTAATCATGAAACTTGTAACAATGAGCTCATACGCTAACTGCCAATTTTAGCCTGTGTAACCCTGCTTGCTTGCGTAGCATGAAAAATTTGGCCATCGCCCATGAGAATACTGGCTATTGCCCGTGGGAACATAGGCAATCACCCATAGGAACATAACATTCTAACAACAAACTTTCTGCTTCTGTACTCCCCGCTTACACACCCTGACCTATAGGTTGACAGGTAGTAAATAGCAGAAAAATAGACCTTTGTGTTCAAGACAGAATGAAGAATAGGATTTTGACCTTAAAAACCCTATACCTCTATATTTCGGTGCTGCTTAATTTTATTCTATACAGGCCCCAAATAGTACAAGCAGCTTTCCTTAGTATGTCTACTGTACTTAACCCATTTCTAGAATAGAAAAAAAGTGCAGCTTGCTACCAGTGTTAATTTAATTTTACATAAACATACTCTGAGGCTGAAGCAAATCTGATTGGTTTTCAGTGTGAAAATAAAATATAAAAACTGTTCTTAGAGTTATTTCTAAACAGAACTTGTCTCTAATCTTAATGTAACAGAAACGTGTACATAAATCAGATTCATCAAATGAATCTTCAGCTAAAAACTGTTCAAGAAGGATGTTAACATCACACATAGGAATGCTGTTTTCTAGAATTTGACATCTTCCACATTTGAGAATTACTATATTTTGTAAATGGAAATACCACTACTAAAAACAGAATGCTATAAATAGAATGATGTCATTTGTTTCCAAAGTCTATTGATATACTAGAGTGAGACAAAACTAATAACAAAAGTAAGATATTCGATGGCAAACTTTGGGGGTAAGGTTAGGACTGTAATCCACAAGTTATCCTGGGGTAAACACTGCAGCTGCAAGCACCACTGATGAGTATTCTTGGGGCAAATGAGAAATGGGTTAACATGTAGATACAATATTACATTGCAGAGTAATAAAATTAGACATATTTAATGGTATTAAAATAATACAGAAATTGTATTTGTTAAGAATCAACCAATACCCAAGGAAATGCATGATATAGTTATCTCTTCTACTTTAAATGTTCAGATAAATTGCCTTCTTAAGAATTATCTAACAGCTGCTGTTTCATAGAGACTGTTTTTTTTGTGAAATGGTCTCTGACAGCTGTAATTTTTTATAGTACTTACGTTACTATTTATTGGTTATTCATTAGTAAGTTAAATTGTCACATGCTTTACTTTTTTTATGATTTGATTTTTTTAGAGACCATTAGAACCAGAAATACATATTGAAAAAAATGGATTTTGTACTACATTAAAAAGAATAAATAATTTGCATTTCAACTAGAAATTTAAGAGAATCAACAACAGTAAAAATTATGTAAAACATATCTGTCAACATATAAATCTGAAACTAGAATGATAAGACCTTATTCTCACTACATGAGAATTCCAGAGTCAAATGCTTAAGACCAGATGTTCAATAATCCCTGTTACCTGTACCATTGAATTTTAAATGCGCAGGGCTTTTGTATCTACATCTCAGAGCATCCTCACTTTTCATTGTCTTTTTTTAGGTGTATTTGTATTAGATAAGAATGTAAGTAGAAAAAAAAAATTATGTGGTAACCTAGCTAACATTTCTACATTATGTGATAAATGGCCAACAAATATGTCTACCTTTGTTGGTCATCCGATATAGCTTTTTCTAGAGCCACATTTCTAAGTCTGCAGAAATTAACAAAAATATTAAAGTTGAGTAAGAGACACTCTTTTTGTGTTTAGATAAAATATTTCACTAAAGAATTCCATTTAGACTTATTATGAATATATAGTATTTTTTATATCAAGTTATTAGGTATTTATGAAGTTGTGGATATTGTTACATGTTCTTTAGGAATAGATCAATTGTTTCATCAGTATATGTCTTGAATGGAATTTCAAGAGTCCAAAAATTAAGGATTTTATTTACCTGACTTTGCTTTTTCTATTACCAGGTAAAGCTTAATTTCTGATCGGGGAATAGAATATGCCACCCTAGAATATGATACTTTGGCATGTGAATTATTTCTAGCTGAAGACAATTGGGGTCCAGCAGACTGAGAAATAGCCTTTTACCTCTCTCTGTCTTAACTGCTTTAGATAGGGTGCCTGTATCAATAAGAGAACTATCACTAGATAGGGTGCCTGTATCAATAAGAGAACTATCACTAGATAGGGTGCCTGTATATATAATATATATTATGTATTATATATATATATAAACATGCACACATACATACGCACACACACTATATTTATATTGATATTTATTTTTATTGTTATATTTTATATTATTTATATTTATTTATATCAGAAAGGCTTACCTCCATGGTACATGGCATAGCAAACATTTGTTTACCAAATATTTGCTCTTTTCATCTTCCTGTGAATTGTCTATCTCCCCTTTCAAGCCCCAGACCCATAATCCCTTCTCTTTAGTTCAGTGTAGTATGTAATCTTCCATCACCAGAATGCCAAGGAGTCTTATATTTTTATGTATGAAATTTGTTTTTCTCCTGTTAATCTGTCTTATGTTAATTTAATTATCAGACCAGCCAAAGAATCTAGGAAATAAGGGTGAAATTTTTGCCACGACACCCATTTTCTTCTCACTCATTTTTCCACCTCCATTTTACCTCACTTCCCAGCCCGAAGACATAAAAACTGAAAAAAACTGCTATGAATTTAAGAGAGAATATTGTTACCATTTAAGAGCAATTTGAACTCGAGCATCATCCCAGCGACATGGGTGGGGGGACAACGCAGAAATGTAATTCTCATTTTTTCTCAGTTCTCCCCCGTCAACACAGCAAAGAATTACAGGTTAACGAGACTGAGAAAAAGTAAGATTTATTAAAAGTGTATTTTAGAAGGAGACATGCCATGCTAAGGACAGCTTGTAGCCCTGTAGAATTTGGGAGGTGAAAAGATAAAAGAGTACGCTCCAAGGGAGGAGTGGGTTCTCAGTGAAGAGGACTAAAACAACGCAGAAGTGGGAAGGTCTGTGTTATATTAGGGCCCTAATGGGTGGTTACAAAGGCGTTCCTAGGTGATTGGCACATGAGGTCATTTTGATTAGCACTTGGCTCCTATATAACACTTTGCCTAGTGCACATGTGCTTACCCAGAATTCAGTCTGTTGTAATTAGATTCATGAACTTCTAGGCATAAACACGGTATTATAATAATAGTATAATGAGGCTGAAGTTATTAGCAGGTTAGAGTAGTACTTTCTGTGCAAGTATCTGTGGCCAGATTAAACCAGCTATAGGTTTACGGCCCTCCCGCCCTTTGTATTCCTGAATGCAGGAGGGATTCTACCAATTGAGTGTTTTTTGGGGGAGTCTCTAGGCTATCTCCGGACTGGGCTTTCATTCCTTTGTTCTCCTATCTCTCATGTCTGACTAACTACCTAACAATATGACTTATGTGTGTGTATATATAGTCTCACTGGTACACACACATATTTGCCAGAGTTCCTACAAAGTGCAAAATACTCTTGATTGGCTTGCTCAACACCCATTCTCAGCCACCTTATTTTCTTGCTTTTCTCCTTTAAAAAGTCTGGAAAGTAAAATATTGCTTTCTCAAATTTCCTTGCATCTAGGACTAGCCATGTGACATGGTTTTGGTAAATGAAATAAAAGTAGAAGTTTAGAGAAAAGGTTTTTTGAGAATCACTCTACTAATATTTTCTCAGCTACCTCCTTCTTTTATTTTTTTTTTTTTCCTGCAATACCTGGAGGTACAACAATTAGAAAGACCAAAAGTACCTATTAAGGATGACATAGAAAATGTGGTAGTATAAAAGAGGCAAGGAGCAGATTGTCCCCTGGAGCCTCCAGAAAAAAAAAGAAAGAAAGAAAACAGCTATAATTACACCTTGGTTTTAGCTCTCTAGGATTAATTTTAGACTTTTGACATCTAGATGTCCAAGAGAATAAATTTGTGTTGTTTTATGTTACTAAATTGTGGTATTTTTTACAGCAGCCATAGGAAATTAATATAGCAAGAATATATAAAGGGCATGTGTCCTTGACAATACTGTTGAATGCCTATACCATCTGTGGACTGCCTACTCCAAGTTTTCTTATTATATATGATTAACAAAAAGGAAATCAACTACTTAAGTCATTATTTTTTTCTTTTTTGGGGGGAAGGGGGGACCTATTACTCTTGGCTGACCACAACCCTAGCTGATACAGTTATCTTGCTAGCCACATATTGTCACCAATAGTCACAAAAAGTCATTTATATACCTTCAGATCTTGAACATGACTTTAATACAATTTACCATTTATTCTCTTTTGTTGATGCCTAGTCTTCTCTCTGTCTCTTGTTCTCACCAATCTTAAATAATTAAAATAGTCTTTTTTTATGACTACCTCCCTTTCTAAATTTGCCTGACAATGGTTATATCTGTTTCCAGATGTCGTTTTCAACTTGTGACACTCCCCTAAAGACTGTGCTAATTTGCAATTTTTAAAGACAATGGAAGATCTCTAATTTTGATCTCTAATGTTCTCTGAAATTCATTGCTTAGCCATCATTGTTTTGCTGCAGTGAAAGTGTACTCTTTGTTCTAACTGTGACAATGGATTCCTATCACTTGCATGTGACTAATTCTATCTGCTTTCTTTTAATGTCATCAGTTTTCCCTGCTCTAAGTAATTGTGTGTATGTACAACACCTCAATTAAGGAGCATTCATGGGCAGTTATCTCTATTAATGCATATAACTTTTATGTATTTTATTATTATTTCTATTGATAATTGTACCATCACAAAGTTAAGATGCTTTGTCAACATCTTTGTTGACTCCTTCTGGCACCTTAAACTTAAACACTCTCTATACATCATGATTATTTAAACATTTAAAAATGCTAACTGCTAGAAAAAATTAATGAGAGCAGTTGATGAGAATTTAAAAAAATATATTAAAGAGGATTTCAGACTTTTGTATTTATATTTACTTACTTAAAATCAGACAATACTCCGATATTGACACGTTAGGGGAGTCAAAGGTGAGCAGTTCAGAATGATTATTGTTGATTACTTCTGGTGATTGCATAAAGGTTCCAGTTAAATAAGGATAATTACAGAGCTGACATGTATGTCAAGACTGGTAATTATCTGGCTGACCTTATTGGGCGTATGTTGTGGCAAGTGTTAAGTATATAAAATGTGTACAAAGCTGCTGATCTCACGAGTATTAATGCTGAAGTTAAATAGATATATTAGTTAAATTGTTATTTGTTGCAACATAATATGGAAGCTGCACTTGATATGGAAAATTTTCAAAGAGTACAAGAGTGACTGGGAGAGAAAAGATTTTGCAAACTGATTCTCCCCTGACCAAGAATACAATTAAATAGAATAGGCCAAACTAAAATATTTATTTGTACAATGTGATGACTTTTTTGGATCACTGGTTAATCAATTCAGCTTGACCCTTGAAATCAATTATGAAGACAGGCAAAATACTTTATCAGAGTCTATGTTGGCAGCTGTGCATTGATAAAGCCAAAAGAACTGGAAAACCTAATTTTCTTTCACATTTTGATATTTTCACTAAAATCATAAAGTTATCTGAAATCTATAAGCCAACATGAAGAGATCGATTAATGAGTGGGCAAATATAAAAGTGATTATTAAAGTACAAAATTTATGTTGTATTTTTTTCTGAATAACTCATATTCCTCCAAAAAGATTCAGCCTAGAAATCACCTATTTCAGTAAGTATTCTCTAGACACCTATGTTAAACTAAGAACTTTGCCTCTGTACTTCCATGATGCCTGCGGCAAACCATTATATTACTGCTTACCGAATTAGAGTGAAATCATTGGAGTATGCAATTTTTCTCATGCCACTAGACTCTAAACATTTAAACAACAGGGACTATACCTTACTAATCTGTGTTCCTGCCCCACACACTTTTTTGGCCTGTATCAATCACAATGTTTCAGACATAACAGACATTTAATACATGCTTTTTAAACTGACATACTGAAATCCTCACATCCATAAAGCATATGTATTCAGTTAGAATTATAATTTATTTATTAATTGTTTTAATTTATAACTTTGAACTAATTTTAGACTTACAAAAAGTTGTAAAAAATTGTACATAGTGTTTCTACATGAAATTCATTCAATTTTTCCCTAATGTTAACATCTTACATAATCATAGTATAATTATCAAAACTCAGAAATTAATATTTGTACAAAACTATTAACTAAACTATAGACCTTATTTATATTTTACCAGTTTTTCTACTAATGTCCCTTTTTCTTTCAGAATCCGATCCAGAAACCTACATTGCACGTATTTTATATGTCTCCTCCAATCTATTACAATTCTTTAATCTTTATTTTTTATGATCTTGACACTTTTCAAGGAGCACTGGTCAGTTATTTTGCAGAATGCCTCTCAGTTTGCGTTTGTCTGATATTTTCTCATACATAGATTTATAATATACATTTTCAACACAAAGACCATAGAGATGTTATTGTAACCTTCTCTGTACATCTTATCAGGGAAACAATGTTAATATGCCCTGATGATGTCAACCTTGGTTAAGGTGGTATTTACCAGGTTTATGGACTGTAAAGTTAATATTTTCCCCATTGTAGTTAATAAATATCTTGGTAGAGATATTTGAAACTATGAAAATATCCTGTTCCTCCTCAAACATTTGTCTACTAATTTTATCATCCATTGATGGAACTTGTCTGCAGCAATTATTACTGTGTTTTTTGGCTAATGGTGATTCTCTAGTTTCCTCTTTCAATTTTTTAATGGGAATTATTTTATAAAGAAGAGTTCCCTTCTCAAATATTTATTATTTATTTAATTATTTACTTATATCACTATGTACTCATGGATTCTTATTTTATTATTTGTATTTTTATCCTATACTGTTTTTACATATTTTTTTTGCTTAAAAATTTTACAATTTTGGCCACTAGGCACGCCTTCAGTTTGGCTCTTTTGTCCTTTCTACAAGCCCTCTTTCTTAATTTCTGACACTACAAGTTATCCCAAATTCATCTTATTTTACTCCTGCCCTAGTCCTAGATTCAGTCACTTCTTCAAGGAGCCCTGGATCTTTGTATTGGAAAACAGCATTTAGAAACCAAGGTGTTAACGCTAGATTTGCTCATTGTTAATTAAGCGATACTGATTTTTCTACTCTCTCAGAAGACAAAGCTAACCCATGCATATATATGCACCTCTATTTATTTCAGTATCTATTGAAAT
>NW_006435066.1:200100-204167 GCF_000325575.1 Pteropus alecto | reverse complement strand
ATATATATATTAATATATATGCCAATTAATTTATATTTAATACTTCTGATACAACATAAGGTTTATATTACCTTTTCATCTTTCTCACTTATAACTTATTTTTTCAACAATTAAAAACTCAGCTCTTATTGTCTATTACATACATAAATGTTTAATTTTAATATACATCTAAAGTAGTTTCAAAATTGTTAACCCCATACTCTATGAAAAGTGTGAAATCAGAGTGCTATCTCCCTGTATCCTAACATGGTGAATGGGACAAAGAATCTCTCTGTAGCCTCTTTTATAAAGGCACTAATCTCATTCATGAAAATTCTGCCTTTATGACCTAATCAACTCCAAAAACTCAATATCCTAATGTTAGGCAGTTAGTAGATGTGAGTGATGGGGGAATGCAGGCCCAACCCAGAAACCTCCTTTAGGATCTCCCTGAAACACTCATTTTATGATGAAAAATTGCCATTATAAGAAAGTAAAAAACACAAAACTAACTGCTGGCTTAGTCCAGCCACAAGAGCTTGCCCAGTTAGTATACATATTATCCTTCTTTGACCTTAGCCTCATTATATCATCATTATAATATCATACATATGCCCACAAGTTCATGAATCTAATTATAAGAGACTTAATTCTGGGTAACCACATGCACAGTAGACAAAAGGTTATACAACAGCCAAATGTCAATCAAAATGACCTCACATGCCAGTCATCTAACACTACCTTTGTAACCTTCCATTATGGCCCAAATATAAGGCAGACCTCCCCACTTCTACAGCACTGCAGCCATCTCTGGCATAGTCCAATTCTCTCTTGACACTCTGCTGGCTGGAAAATTACTGCTTGGCTATCACCCATGGGAATATAGGCTATCACCCATGGGAACATAACATTCTAACAATAAGCTTTCTGCTTCTGTACCCCCCACTTGCACAACCAACCTGTGAGTTGACAGTTAGTAAAAAGAAGAAAAATAGACTTGTGTGTTCAAACAGAATGAAGAATGGGATTTAGGGCTTAAAAACCCTGTACCTCTGCATTTCAGGGCTGCTTAATTTGGGGTCTGCATACCCCTGGCAGACCCAGCTGGCTGAATAAAGAGTGTATTTTCTATAACTCTGTTTTCTGGTGGTCCATGTGTCTATCGGGGGTGGCGGCTACAACAACACAAACTTTAATAAATCTTACTTTTCCTAAATTTTGCTGATCTGTAATTCTTTACTGCATCAGCTGAAAGAAGTGAGGTCTCCTCAGAGCCACCAGGGCAATGACAAATTTAGATCTCCCCCAGTGGTAACATTAATACCATCATCTTGGGGCTAAGTTTCAACCTATGAATTTTGAGGAGACAAAAACCTTCAGACCAGAGCATTTCTCTTTTGGCTCACCAAAATTTATGTTTTTTTTGCATGCAAAATACAGTTATTCCATTCCAATAGCCTCAAAAGTCTTAAGTAATTCCAGCATCAACTTAAAAATCTTAAGTGCAAAGCCTGATCTAAATATCATTTATATTAGATATGTGTGAGTCTTAAGGTACCCTTCATTCTAAGGCAAATGGTTCTTTAGCTATAAAGCTGTGTAATCAAACATGTTATGTGCTTCCAGAACGTAATGATGGGACAGAAATCGGATAGACTTTCCTATTCCAAAAGAAAGAAATAAAATAAATATAGGGGTCACAAGTCCCAAACAAATAAAAAAATATATATATAAGACCCTCTGGGGCAAGGGCCTTGTCTTCCAGAAACACTAGGGTGAGAATCTTCCATGGCTTTGCTGGATACAGCCCACACTTCAGCTCACACAGGTTAAAGTCTCATGCCTGTAGATTTCCTAGCCTGGGGTAGCAGATTCCACTCTCATGGCTCCACTAGACATTGCTGTAGCCAGGGATCCCTGCTGTAACTCCCAGCTCTGCAGAGGTTTTCTTCCTTGGTCCCATGGCTCTCCCAGGCATCCTTTGAAATCTAGGTGAAGGCAACCATGTCTCTAAAGCTCTTTCACTCTGTGTGCCAGAGAGAATTCTGATGCTATCGAGGTTTACTATCTGTGTCCTATCTTAGCCTGTAGCACACCCGGGTTGACACTGAATATGAGTGTTACTGTTTGGGGTGATTTGAACTTCAGTGTTGCTCCAGCAGCATGAGAGAGGATAACGACGCAGAAGTATAATTAGCATTTTTCCTCGGTTCTTCTCCACTGATGCAGAGAAGAATCATAGGTCAGCGAGATTTAGAAAATTCTTATTAAAAGTATATTTTAGAAAGACAGAGCATGTTCCAAAGAAGGAACAGGTTTCAGCAAAGAAAGCTGTAACCCCACGAAAATGGGAAGGTCTGAATTATATTTGGGCCGTGATGAGTGGTTACAAAGGTGGTCCCAAGTGATTGGCATGTGAGGTCATTTTTATTGACGCTTGGCCGCTATAAAACTCTTTGCCTAGTGCTCATATGCTTACAAAAAATTCAGTCTGTTATAATTAGATTCATGAACTTTCCAAGTGTAAACATGGTATTATAATGATGGTATAATGAGGCTGAGGTTGTGGGCAGGCTAAGATAGTACCTTCTGTGCAGACATCCGTGGCTGTATTAAACCAGCTATAGACTAATGCTCTCCTGTTTTTTGTCTCTGGGAATGCAGGAGGGATCCTCTAACTACCAATAGGGTGTTGTTTGGTGGTCTCTAGGTTGGGCTTCTATTTCTTTGTTCTACTGTCACTCATGTCTGACTAGCTACCTAACATGAGAAGAAGAGGCCCTGGTGTGAGAAAGGCCAGAGTAATTCAGTTTCTTCTTTACAATTCTTCTGCACCTCAAACCCTTACACTATAGGCTTCTGATAGAAGGAGTGGCCCTGAAGATCTTTGGAATGCTTCTGGGTCCTTCTCCCATTCTTTTGGACAGTAAGTCCTGGCTTCTGTTTAGAAAGTCCACCAAAATCCACATTATCTTGATGAATAGCTTCTATTTTCTATTGAGATTGCTGATACACACTAATCTCTTTATCTAATCCTGGTCATACCCTCTGTATTTTCTCCCAAACAAGCTTTCTTGTTTCTTTCAATATGAATAGTAGGAGAATTTTCCAGAATTTTAAGTTATGCTGTGCTGGCTAGAAAATTACTGCTTGGCTATCACCCATGGGAACATAACATTCTAACAATAAGCTTTCTGCTTCTGTACCCCCGCTTGCACACCCAACCTGTGGGTTGACAAGTAGTGAATAGGAGAAAAATAGACCTTTGTGTTTAAGACAGAATGAGGAATGGGATTTAGGGCTTAAAAACCCTGTACCTCTACATTTCGGGGCTGCTTAATTTGGGGTTTGCGTACCCCTGGCAGACCCCGCTGGCTGAATAAAGAGTGTGTTTCCTATAACTCACTGATTCCTGGTGGTCCGTGTGTCTTTCGGGAGCTGGCGGCTACAACAATTGGAGGCCCCAGAGAGATCTCAGGGAGTGGCTCTGGGATCTAAGACTGGACCGGCCTCCGAAACGGTTGCTGTCCCTGTTGTGGATACAAAGGGGTGGCCAATCTGAGACATTCCAGGGCCCTTGAATGCTGTGACGGGTCAGTACAATCGTCAAGGATGCAACCTTTAGGAAACACTCTTTGTTCCTGGTCGCAATGGGAATCCGGAATCTCCAAGGCCTCGGTGTCTGGATAAAAGGTACCTTCCTGTTTCTGTTGACCAGTCAGTAGGAGTCCATGGAGAGACTGGATGCAGTCATATCTCCTGGATCGTGGCCAGCCCATGGGACGCCCCCTCCTGTGCCCTGTTGCCAGGTTCTGTTTATTATCTCTGGTCTTGTCTAGGTTGTAGGTGGCGGACTTCTCTGGGTCCATCTACACTCCAGTAATTGTTCTTGTCTGAGTGTCTGATTATTCCTGTCTGAGTGTCTGTTTTGTGTTTTCTGTGCAAGCGATGAGGGGAAGCCTGAGTTCACAGAAGACACCCTTGGGTTGTCTCCTGCAACATTTCAAAGAAGGGTTTGTAGAAGGAGCTGATTATGGCATAAAGTTTTCTCCAGGCAGACTAAAAACATTGTGTAAAGTTGAGTGGTT
>NW_006435066.1:196077-196547 GCF_000325575.1 Pteropus alecto | reverse complement strand
ACATAGTTCATCACCCATGGGGACATAACATTCTAACAATAAGCTTTCTGCCTCTGTACCCCAGCTTGCACACTCGACCTGTGGGTTGACAGGTAGCGAATAGGAGAAAAATAGACCTTTGTGTTTAAGATAAAATGAGGAATGGGATTTAGAACTTAAAAACCCTGTACCTCTACATTTCGGGGCTACTTAATTTGGAGTCTGCGTATCCCTGGCAGACCCAGCTGGCTGAATAAAGAGTGTGTTTCCTATAACTCACTGATTTCTGGTGGTCCGTGTGTCTTTCGGGAGCTGGTGGCTACAACAATGCTTGCTTCTCAAATAATTAATTCATCATTTAATAATTTCTTTCTTCTCACACTTTGTTATAAGCATTTAGTAGAAACCAGGCCATTCCTTCAACACTTTGATTAGAAATTTCTTCAGCCAGATATCTAATTTGCATTCCCAATAGCAGTATGTGAGAGTGC
>NW_006435066.1:191113-196035 GCF_000325575.1 Pteropus alecto | reverse complement strand
TTAATTTTTACCAGTTTGATAAGTAATGCATGTTATCTCAGTGTTGCTTTATTTTGTATTTAATTAATTACAGTTGAGTTTGAACTTTTAAAATATGTTTAAGGGCTATTTTTATATTTTGTTTATGTGTATGAGTAAATCATATGTTTATGTCTTTCCTCAATTTTCTATCAGAATTTTAGTTCTTTGTCCCTTGAATTTTAAGATTTCTTCTGTGGATGAAAAAAGGAGTTCAATGGAAAGTAACCTATAGAGTGATCTTGAAGGATCTGATACAAAGACCCCATATTATGGACCTCACAATGTTCCTGGCCTCACCTCTTTTTACTCTATAGCTTGTAACTGCACACAAACTTAATTTTTTTAATATAGATTTTTTGCTCTGATTCAAGCTTATTTTGTCCAGATAATGGCACTGTGACTTGCTTGACTCTCCGCTCCCACCCACCCTTAATCCTCTGTATGTATACTTACTCCTTTAATCATTAAGCCTTAGGACAAAAGATTAACAAAGCCTCAGATCTATAATCATGAGGACAATAGGTTTTGGTTGGACTTTAGACTAAGGATAACATTTTGGCTTTAGATGTATTTCAGCCCCAGGCCCATCGAGGCAAAACTACAACCCCACCAGCCAAGGAACCAGGTCACAGGACCAGGTGGGATGGCACCATGGCTGATTCCAGGACATCACACAATGATAAATTACCTTATCCCCTTTTAATTGTCCAATACGTAGCACCCATGACACCAACTCCTTTAGTTTCCATGATGACTGATATTTCCCTATGTAATCTGTGTTTCAGAGATACTTGGAGGGCCAGATCTTGCATACTAGCTTACCTGTGTCTCCAGAAATTGTAATTTTCCAACAAATGTTTTTCTCATTAGCCCAACTCTTGTGTTGATTTTTGACTGGGGCAGGCAGCACAAGCCTCCAGATTCGTTTGTCCTCCGTTTTCAATCTGATTAAAAAATTCCTAATTGGGCAGGTCATGGAAGGGAGTCAATCCCTATGCATTTAACTTTTTAGTAAAAAGGTTTATCTTTGCCTTAAGCAAGCCCTCTCCATTGTTTGAGTGCATCTAGGTTAACACACCTTTGAAATAAGTAGTAATCACCATCAAGAGAACACATAATCTTGTTAACTATTCTGTAATCCAATACCCATCTTACTTTCTTTCACCTCCCTAAATTTTCTTTATATTCTCTGCTTAATTTCAAATGCATAAAAGAAGCTTCAAAACTGTAATTTTCTGGAGCATTTGATATTTTGCTCCCCAGAATATATTGTCAAGTTGGCTCAAATAAACTTTTATTAAAAAATCTCAGATTTGAATGTTTCTTATGTTGACATTTACTTGGCAAACTTGGTAAGTTTCTGAAAAAGCCCATCCAGGACCACCTTGTGGACCCAGACTGAATACTAGGTACAAGCAAGGGCCCATAGAGACCCATCAGCCTCCACTTGGCTTCAGGTAAACTTGGGTGAGTTTCTTTCAGAATTTCAGACTTCCTTGCTTTAAGTGTCAGGTCATGATTTTATTTGACCTGTTCTTTATCTGACCTGTCCTCAAGATGACAAGGGTTAAGATAACCCAGAGAAAGTTAAAAAAAAAAAAATGGGTTGCTTTTAATTTTGGCTCTTGAATTGGAATGCTTACTAAGAACTTCAACAAAATATTTGCTGGTTAAATGAGAGGCTAAACTCCCTTTAGCTATGAAAGAAAATGGTCACTTGCTTCCTCAACCGAATAGCCAATGGGGGTGATGATGGTGGTTCAGATCCGGGAATCCAGAGTGGCAGAAACGGACATCAGGAGTCTCCCTGTGCAGTAATGTAGTGAATTCCAGAGAAGCCAGAGAGAGCCCCAGTGAAAAGAGCAGAGTGTTCTGGAATGAGTTCACCCAGAGAGGGGCTTGTGCCTTTGAAAGCATTGTGTTTTTAGTAGTGTTTAGTTAAATCTTGCTGGCCCTTGCTTGGGTATTCTTAGGCAACTAAGAATTCTTGTGCTGTTTCCTGAGAAAAAATTTATCTAGAGCATAAAGTGGTGTATGGGATTATTCACCACATTTGGCTCATTTGGAGACATGAATGTAAACAATAGTTTTCCCTAGAAGTTTGTTCAAAGTATACTGATCTAAAAATTAATATGGGAAATCATGTCTCTGAGACTGGCAAGCCCCATGATAGTTAGCCTCCCACTAATTAAAAAAGTGGCCAAAATGGGAATCCTTTGATATCCATTGATACTTCTAAAATTTTACACACACAATTAGGAAAAGCTGGCTATAAATTTAGGCAGAATAAATGAAAAAATGTATTTAATTGGTCTCTGGAAGCATCAAAAAATTTAGATAAATAAATCAACATATAATGTTATTTAGGTGTCAACTCAATTCTTTGAAGTATTTAAAATGACTGTCCTTATTTTAAAAGTGGGGAGGTCATTTTGGCCTTGACTTGTCAAGGACAGATATAAAATGTAAATGTCTCCAGAGCAAAATTTGGATTTATTTATTTTTTTTTTTTTGTAAACTAGTGAGTTTTTCTCATGGCTAAAATGTTTCTGCTTGTGTCTGTATATGTGTCTATATATACATAAGTTGTAAATGTGAGATAAATTTTTTACCACTGGGTGGTATTGCTAAAATTAATTTAAAGGCAAGTACTTGTAAGAATTGAGAACTCTAAAATTTTCAGAAATATAGAAACTAACCCATGCTTTTCAAGTTCACATGATTTACGATTAATTCTTGTAAACAAAATCTAGCTTAAATTTGTTGATTTAAGTAACACAGACATGTCTTTGTATTGTGTAGATTTTACAAAAATAAGTCCATGTTAATAATTGACTTTAATGTCTATAAAAAATGTGTCTAGGGGTTATAAAATGTCCACCCTAAAGAATGCTAATCAATTCTTAGTTTTCATTGGACACAGAGGTTTTAAGGGTTAAAATTTCAATATATGTAAGAATAACGTGGTATTTCAGAAAGGCTCCTGAAATGAAGAAGGGCCTGGTCGGGGAACCCCATAGTAGATGTCTCACAGTGTCCACAGCCTCACCTTTCCTTATGCTATAGCTTAACAATGGATCGTCCCCTGCAGCTTGTCCCAAAGCTTGGAATGTCCCCTGTTATAGAAAGTTGCCCTGAAACTTATGATTAATGCCCTTATGCTTACTGATCACAATCTTTATGGTCTAGCATTCTTTTCAGACTACTCCCATCTTTATTCCTGGGTTTCTAATGCCACCAGAAGACCATATTGCCAGAGGGAAGGCTCTGTGAAACACAACAGCCCCTCCCCCTCCACCCCATGGAACTGTCATTCAGCCTCTAGAATAATGTCCAGATTTTCCCTTAAATATCCTAAGCCGGACTGAGAAAATAAGGCATTTTTTTAAAGATGTTAATCTGCTGCCTTCTCAAATCACCAGTTCTCTGACAATAAACACTTACTCTAAATATCCCATATCCTGGTCTATTGGCTGAGTGGCACAGACAACACAAGCCCCGGACATGGTTGCCCTCCGGTTTCAGGAACACCTCAAAAATTTTAAAATTGCATGGAAAGCATTGTAAAATAAGTGATAAAAATTTCTAGGGTGTATTGTATGTGTAAACAAATGTAAAAACAAATAGTTGGGGCTATGAGAAACCCAAGACGGCCGCTTGGTTCTCCCCTGCTCCTTGACTCCCCATTTTTCAGTTTTTGCATTTTTTCATTCATTACAGTGCATTTAAGCTTGACTTAGATGAAAGAACTTTTGAGCTAACATTATTGAAAGGACACATTTTATAGTATTGTTAAGGTTTGATAAAACCACTTCAAGAAAACGCCGAGTTGGTAGTGCTTCTTTTTATAGCAAGCTCCCAGGAGACAAAGGCTTTAAATATTGTTTCTTAGAAAGAGCATAAAATAAAAGACAGTCTCCAACCTCATTAGAAGGAATTTTATTAGGCGTCTAACCATGAACAGACATCTACCCTTGTCTCTTAACACTTGCCTCCACCTACAACAAGCATCAAAAACTTCTCTAGGATGAGAAGGCAATGACATCAGAGGTAGACAGTTATCCTAAGACATCAACAAGGTCTGTATACATGCAGATTAATATTGAACTCAGCATATGCACACACACACACACACGTTATACTTGTTATTTGGGTTTTCTATATAGTCCAACTATTTATGATTACTGAGCGTGTATACCATAACTGTTATTACTCTTCATGGCTTGTGTAAATGTAATATTAGATGTCAAATATAGAAAAAAATGAGACAAAAGGCAAAACTCAGATCATGATAATTCAAAAGATAGAAGTGATCCAGAGTGTTTTTTTGTTTGTTTTTTGTTTTCATTTTTGTTTTTGTTTTTGTTTTTTCCCATTGGAGGCCATAAAACCTGATTGCTTCCATTTACTTTGCTTCGGAAAAGTTTGGTCTCAATTCACAGGCCATGGTTACACTATTAGCCCACCATCAATGGTCCATCATTTCAACAAGATGATGTAGGTGAAACCAGAGAGAAACGGAGTCCAGGGCTTGTACTGACTGTGTCGCTCAGCCAGTAGACTGACACAGGAGTTGGGATATTTGAATAAGCATTTATTTGTCAGAGCACCAGTTATCTGAGAAGGCAGCATGTTAATAGCTTCAAAACTGCCTTTCTTTCTCAGTCCAGCTTAAGATATTTAAGAAAAAATCTATTTTTCAACATTCTCACCAACATCTCTTATTTCTTGTCATTCAATTATAGCCATTCTAACAGATGTAAAGTGATATCTCATTATGGTTTTGTGTTGCATTCTCCTGATAATTAGTGATATTGAGCATTTTTTTCATGTACTATAGGCCTTTTGTATGTCTTCTTTAGAAAAATGTCTATTCGGTTTTTCAGCAGATTTTTATCTTT
>NW_006435066.1:181254-191099 GCF_000325575.1 Pteropus alecto | reverse complement strand
TTTTTTTTTTTGCTCTTGGGTTTATGAGTTCTCTATTTTTTTTTGGATATTCATCCATATTCAGTGTATGGTTTGCAAATATTTTCTCCCCTTCTGTAGATTGCCTCTTTATTGTGTTGATTTGTTTTGAATTTGCTGTATTTGAACTTAGTTTTTTGCTTTCGTTGCTTGTACTTTTGGTATCATATCCCCTCAAAAAATCATTGCCAAGACCAATGTCAAGGAGATTTTTTCTATATGTGATGTTCTAGGAATGTAACAGTATCAAGTCTTATATTTATGTCCTTAATACATTTCAAGTTAATTTTTGTAAGTGTTGTAAGATAGTGGTTCAATTTTATTCTTCTGTTTGTGGTTAGCAATTTTTCCCAGCACAATTAATTGAAGAGACTATTTCTTCTCCATTGAACATTCTTGGCTACGTTGTGAAATATTAGTTGACCATATACGTGAGGGTTTATTTATGGGCTCCTTATTCTGTTCCTTTCGTATATGTGTCTATTTTTGTGCTAGTACCACATTATTGTGATTGTTTTATCTTTGTGTATGGTTTGAAATTAAAAAGTGTGAGGCCTTTGGCTTTGTTTTTATTTCTCAGGATTGCTTTACCTATTGGGGAACTTTTGTGGCTCCATATAAATTTTAGATTTTTTTTTCTGTTTCTGTTAAAAGTGTCATAGGAATTTTGATGAAGATTGTACTGAATCTACAGATAGCTTTGGGTAGTATGAACATTTTGACAATATTAATTCTTCCAATCTATGAACACAGAATATCTTTCTATTTGTATTTCTCTTCCTTTGTCTTCCATTAGTGTCTTGTACTTTCCCAGGTGAAGATATTTTCTTCCTTGGCACCTTCTTAGTTAAATTTATCCTTAAGCATCTTAGTGTCTTTGCTGCTTTTGTCAATGGGATTTTTAAAAAATACACATTTTACTATATTATATAGAATCACAATTGAATTATCTATGTTCATTTTGTATCTTGGAACTTTACTGAATTCACTTATTAGTTCTGTTTTTTTAAGTAAAGTTTTTGGGATTTTCCATGTATAAGATCATATCATCTGCAAACAAAACAATGTTACTTAGATCTCCAATTGTTGCTGAACAGTTTATTTCTCTCTTCATTTCTGTAAGTTTTTTTATGTATTTTGATGCTTTGTTATTAAATGCACATTTTTTATAATTGTTGCATAAATTATTTTCCCAGCTTTATTTAATATAATTGAAAAATACTATTGTATATATTTAAGGTGTAAAACATGATGGTTTATATTGTATACATATGAAATGATTACCACAGTCAAGGTAACTAACACATTCATTATTTCACATAATTACTATTTTATACTTGCATATGTGATGAGAAAATTTAAAATCTACTCTCTTAACAAATTTCAAGTATACAATATATTATTAACTATAGCTACCATGAACTTATTTATCATAAAACCGAAAGTTTTTACACTTTGACCATCTTTCTGTTTTTGATAAATTAACTTATTTTTAAATTGAGTTTATCGGGGTGATACTATTAATAAAATTATATAGGTTTCAAGTGCACAATTCAATAATACATCATCTGTATATTGCATTGTATGTTTACCACCCAAAGTCAAGTCTTCTTCCATCACGATATAGTTGACTCTCTTTACCCTTATATACCTCCTCCCTCTCTCCTTTCCCTCTGGTAACCACTAAAGTGTCAGCTGCGTCTATGAGTTTTTGTTTGTTTGTCTTGTTCATTTGTTGCTTTCCGTTTTATGTCCCACATATGAATGAAATCATATTGTTCTCAACTTTTTCTGTCTGACTTATATCATTATAAAATATTCTTTTTTCGTGTACAGCAACATATTTTTAGCCTTAAAGTCTATTTTTTTTCTGATATTAGTTTAGCTATCTCAGCTCTCTTAGTTAGAATTTTTGATTGCTCTTTACTTTCAATCTATTTGTGTCTTTGAATCTAAAGTATATTCGTTGTAGAGAGTATACAATTATTTTCATTCATTCTGTGAAACTCTTTCTTTGGTTTGGGGTTTTTAATCCATTTACATTAATATAATTATTGATAAGGTAGAATTTATGTCTGCCATTTCGGTATTTTCTTTTCTATATACTTTGTATCTCTTGCCCTAATTTTTCCATTGCTGCCTGATTTTGTGTTAAATAGGTATTTTTTAGTGTGCTGTTTTAATTTACACTATATGTAGCAGGCAAAATAATCCCCCCTCCCAAAAAAATATGCATGTCTTAGTTCTGAAACCTATGAATATGTTACTACATGTAAAAATGGGCTTTGCATATGTGATTAAAATCTTGAGTGGACAAAGTCATTCAGGATTATCTAAGTGAGCCTAATATAATCACAAAGATTCTTACATTTAGGAAATAAATAAGTGATTTAATTGCTGGCTTTAAAAATAGTAGGGAGCCATTACTCAAGAAATGTAGGAAGTCTCTAGAAGCTGAAAATGGTAAAAAATTAATTTTTCCCTTGAGCCTCCAGAAGAAATGGAGCCTTGCTAACACTGTGATTTCAGCCTCATATAACCCATTAATGACTTTTGAACTCCATTAATGTAAGATCATAAATGTGTGTTGTTTTAAACCACTATATTGTTGTTAAATTGTTACTATAGAAATAGGAAACCGATACAATATATTTTATACAGATAGTTTCTTAGTGGTTGTGTTGGGAATTACAAGTACTTTGTACTTTTTTTTTAATTAAAATTATTGGGGTGACATTGGCTAATGAAATCATATAGGTTTCAAGTGTATAATTCAATAGTATATCATATGGATGTTGCATTGTGTGCTCACCACTCAGAGATACATTTCCTTCCATTACCATATATTTGATCCTCCTTACCCTTATCTACTTCCCCCTACACTCTTCCCTCTGATAACCACTAATCCACTGTCAGTGTCCATGAGTCTCTGTTTGTCATGTTTGTTTGTTGCTTTCAGTTTTATATCCTGCATATGAGTGAAAACATGATTCTCAACTTTTTCTGCCTGACTTATTTTGCTTAGCATGGTAGTCTCAAGAGTTATCCATGTTGTCGCAAATGGCAGTAATTCATCTTTTCCTATGGCTGAGTAATATTTCACTTTATATGTGTACTATCTCTTCTTTATCCAATCATTTATCAAAGGACACTAAGGACACTGCAATTGTTTCCATGTCTTTGCCACTGTGAATAATGCTGTTATGAACATCGAGGTTCATTATATTTGCAAATAAATGTTTGTGCTTTCAAGTTATTTTTTTTTGTTTTTTGTTTTTTGTTTTTTTTTGTTTTTGGTTAAATGCCCTCAAGAGAAAAAATTGCGGGACCATATGGTAATTCTATTCTTAGATTTTGAGAAATCTTCATACTTTTTTCCAATTTATATTCCTACCAGCAGTGTATGAGGGTTCCTTTTTCCCCATGACCTCTCAAACATTTATTATTATGTGTCCTGTTGATGATAGCCATTGTAACAGGTATCTCGTTGTGGTTTGGATTTACATTTCCCTAATAGCTAGTGAAGTTGAGCATCTTTTCATGTCTGTTGGCCATTTGTATGTCTTCTTGGGAGAAGTGTCTGTTCGGGTCCTCTGCCCAATTTTTTAAAAATATTTTTTTAATTTTTTTTTTATAGTGATATTAGTTAACAAAATTCAATAAGTTTCAGCTATACACTTTAACAGTAAGGCATATATATGTTTACACTGTGTGTTCACCTCCTACAGTTAGATTTCTTTCTGCCACCACATATATGATCCCTTTTACCTCATCTACCTCACCCTTTCTCAGCCCCTACCCTCTGGTAACCACCAGTCTGCAGTCCATGTCCATGAGTCTCTGTTTGTTTGTCCTGTTCATTTGTTGCTTTTAGGTTTCTATCACGCATATAAGTGATATCATGTGATTTTCAACTTTTTCTGTCTGGCTTATTTTGCTTAGTATGATTATCTCAAGGTCCATCTATGTTGTCGCAAATGCTCTGCCCATTTTTTTAATTGGATTTTTTTTCATTGAGTTGTATGAATTCCTTGTATATTTTGGATACTAGGCCCTTGTTAGAGGCATGTTTGCAAATATCTTCTCCCATTCAGTTGGTTTCCTCTTTGTCTTGTTGATAGTTTCTTTTTCTGTGCAAAAGCTTTTAGTTTTATATAGTCTCTGTCATTTATTTTTGCTTTGGAGTTCCTTTGCCTTTCGGGTCAAATTCATGAAATGCTCTCTAAATCCAAGGTCCATGAATTTAGTACCTATGTTTTCTTCTATGCAATTTGTTTCAGGTGTTATATTTAGGTCTTTGATTCATTTTGAAGTAATTGCGGTATATAGTGTAAGACAGTAGTCTAGTTTTAGAGAGGTTTTTAGTTTTTCACCAATAAATATGACATTAAATGAGGGTTTGTCATTACTTTTTATTATGTTGAGGTACTTTCCTTCTATTATTATGTATTTCCTCATTTTATTATGTGTTTTAATCATAAAAAGATACTGCATCTTGTCAAATGCTTTTTCTGCATTTATTGATATGATCATAAGATTTGTATCTTTTATTTTGTTAATGTGGTGTATCACATCAATTGATTTGCATATGTTAAACCATTCTTGTTCCTTTAGAGTGAAGACCACTCAATCATGATGTATAATCTTTTTAATGTGTTGTTATATTGGATTTGCTAATATTATTTTTAGAATTTTTGCATCTATTCATGAGAGATATTGGTCTATAGTTTTCCTTTTTTGTATTACCTTTACCAGGTTTTAGTATTAGGGTAATGTTAGCTTCATAAAATAAGTGAAAAAGTATTGCCTCTTCTATTTTTTGGAAAAGTTTGAAAAGAACAAATATTATATCTTCTGTAAATGTTTGTAGAATGTTTAGTGAAGCCATCTGATCTCTGACTTACTTTTTGGAGGTTTTTGATGATTGTTTCAACTTCCTTATTGTTGATTGGTCTATTTAGATTTTCCAGCTCTTTATAATTTGGTCTAGGAAGATTCTATATTTCTAAGAACTTGTCCATTTCTTTTAGGTTATTGAATTTGGTAGCATATAACTTTTCATAGTATTCTTGCATGATTTTGTATTTTAGTGATATCGATAATAACTTCTCCTCTTTCATTTCTTATTTTGTTTATTTATGTCCTTTCTCTTTTGTCCTTAGTGAGTATAGCCAGAAGTTTGTCAATTTTATTAGTCTTCTCAAAGAACAAGCTCTTTGTTGCATTAATTTTTTTATATTATTTTTTTTTGTTCTCAGTTTTATTTAATTTTGCTCTAATTTTCATGATTTCCTTTCTTCTGCTGACTTGAGCATTTGTTCTTTTTTTTTTTTCTATTTTTTAAAGTCGTAATGTTAGGATGTTTATCTGGGATTTTTCTTGTTTCTTGAAGTAGGCCTGTAATGATAATGAATTTTCCTCTTATTATTGCTTTTTTCTGTGTCTCACAAATTTTGATATGTTGTACTTTCATTCTCATTTATCTCTATGTATCTCTTGATCTCTCCTTTTATTACTTCTATGTCCCAGTCATTCTTTAGTAGCATGTTATTTAATCTTCACATATTTGTGTTTCTTCCCACTTTCCTTTTACAGTTGATCTCCACTTTCAAAGCATTACGATTATAGGAGATGATTTGTATGATTTGAATCTTGTAAAATTTGTTGAGGCTAGTTTTGTGTCTGAACATATGATGTATCTTTGAGGATATTTCATGTGTACTAGAAAAAAATGTATAATGTGATGTTTTGGGATGAAAGGCTCTGTAAATGTTTATTATTTTAGTTGATCTAATGTGTCATTTAAGGTTGATATTTTCTTATCGATTTTTCTGTTTGGATGATCTGTCCATATCTGACAGTGAGTATTTAGGTCTCCTACAATAATTATACTGATACGTGTTATGTCTTCTTGATGTATTTCTCCCTTTATCATTATGAAGCATCCATCCTTGTCTCTCAGTACCTTCTTAATTTCAAAGACCATTTCATCACATATGAGTATGGCTAGGTCCACTTTTCTCTGAATGTCATTTGATTGAAATATCATTTTCTACCCTTTCACTTTGAGTCTATATTTGTCTTTGGAACTGAGATGTGTCTCCTGGAGGCAGCATATGGTTAAGTTTTGTTTTTTGATTTAATCTGCCATTTTGTGCCTTTTTATGGGTGAGTTCAGTCCATTTACATTTAGGATGATTATTGAAATGTGAGATTTTTCTATAATCTTTTTTTGTTTTGTTTTCTGGTAGATGGGTGTCTCCATTGTTTCTTTGTCCTTGTGCTTCTGTCTATTATTTTGATTTGTGGTGTTTTATGATTTTTCCCTGTGTTCCCTCTTGTTTTATGTTATGTGTCTCAGTTCTGATTTTTTTTTTTTTTTTTGGTGTGTGTTATCATTAAGTTTATGTAAAGAAAAGTTATATATATATGTATATATATGTACATACACACAAAACACACACACACACACAGATAGTAGTCCTTTTTCTTCTGTGCACACCTTATCTCCATTCTCCTTTACAGATTCAGATGTTTACTCTCTCCCCATTCCTGTTTTTCGTTGTCTGAAATTATCCTTATATTCTGTAATTCATTTCTAGGTTGTATTAGTTGTCATCTTCTTCTCTTTATAAAGTGTTTGTTTTCCCTTTAATCATTATGTAATATTTAAGCTTATAATATCCTGTTCTTAATAAGAGTTGTACTTTTCTCTTTTTGTTTGCCAGTTAGTCATTTTACTCATACTTAACATATTTTTTTTTTGTCCTTTAGTTTCAGGTAGAATTACCCTTTTCAGTATTTTTTGTAACACAGACTTTGTGGTGGAAAATTCTCTCAGCTTTTGTATGCCTGAATTTTTTTTTTCCTCTATCATATGTAAAGGAAAAAAATGCTGGATATATTATTATTTTTTGGTAATCTCTCTCCTTCAATGTTTTGAATATTTGGTCCCACTTCCTCCTAGCTTGTAAAGTGTGATGAAAAGTCCAATGAGAGTCTATTGGGCTTTCCTTTATAGGTTACTATCTTTGCTTTTCTAGCTACCTTATGAATGCTTTTCTTTTCATTAAGTTTTGACAATTTTAAGGGGTTGACATAATTAGGTGTTTTATTTGCTTCTTAGATTCAAAGATCTAGTTTTTTTGATAAGTTTGGGAAATTTTTGTTGACTATTTGTTTGAATATGCTTTCTGTTCCCCTTCTTTCTCTCTTCTCCTCCTGGTATGCCCATTATTCTTATATTGCCTTTTGTGTGTGTGTGTGTGTGTGTGTGTGTGTGTGTGTGTGTGTGTGCGCGTGTGCTGGTGTTCAATAGCGTTCGTAGAGTTTTTTTTGTCATTTTCTTTTTCACATCCAGTCTTTTTCTTCTTTCATCTGTATGATTTCCAAATTTCTGTCTTCAATATCCCGAATTATTTTCTTCATCTGATCAGATCTATTTCCTAAGTTTGCTATCTTATTCTTTATCTTTTTAGCAAGTTTTTTTTAGCTCCAGACGTTACATTTGGTTCTTTTTTAGGGTTTCAATCTCCTTGGTAAAGTATTCCTTTGTTTCATTGATTTTATTTCTAAGTTTTATGAACTGTTGATTAGATTTTTTTCCATCTCACTGAGTTTTTTTAAGAAGTGCATTCTTGAATTCTCTCTCATTTAAGTTGCATGTTTCTATATCTTTAAGTTTATTTTCTGGAAATTTTATATTTTCTTTCTGAGATGCCTTGTTACTTTGGTTGTTCATGGTGTTTGATGGATTATTTCTCCACCCCAGCATTAATGAGAATTCACTCTCCTTTGTTTTTAATTTTCTATTATTCAGAGTGATTTCTCTGTAGAAGCTTCTTAAGAAGAGGTTTTTCTTTTGTTTTCCAATAGGTCGAATCCAAGCCTCCTTCACTGCCCATCTCCTGGATCTTTGCTTTTGGGCTAAATGTGCTCTTTATTTCATGGGGAGGTGTGTGTCTACTCTGTTACCAGGTTGCCTGGGTCCCAGGGCTCCACCCTTGTGGGAGAATGTAAAGGACAAAGGGGATTCGAGCTTCTGAAGAGCCTCTAAAGTTCTGGTACTGCCCCAATAACCAGATGCAGTGCTGGGGCTTTCTGCTAACTCTAGGAGGATATGGGAGGTGCACTCTGAGAGGTTGAAAGGAGGCAGCCAGGCTTTATGACTCAACTTTCTGCTTGGCAATGGCAGATGCTAACGAACAGCTGTAGTCTCTCTGTATTCAGCCTCTGCCCTGTTCACTGGGCTCTGCTGCTTGGAATATGCTGATTGCTCAATCAGGACTGTGCAGGGTATAGAAGAGTTAAAAAAAAATGCTACCTAACTTTCTCTTCTCTCTCCTCTTGCAAGGAGCTCGACTCTGCATTCCACAGCAAGTTTCTTTCTTTCTCTCTCCCTTTCCTCCTCTTTTTCTCATGGGATTCACCCATCTTCAGATGCTCTTATGTGCAGATCTCTCAGATGTGCTTTTGTGCAGATTGGGAATTATCTGTTGGATTATAGGTATTCAGTCTTTTGTAATCTCAAGGGGAGAGATCAGGGGATATCCGTCATTCTGGAATGCTTCTGATGTCACTCTACTAGTATAATCTTAAAACAATCTAGTTTGGATTAATAACAATTAAATTTCAGTAGTGTATGAAAACTTAGTACCTTCTTCATACTTCATACTCTTACCTCTTAGTACCTTCTTCATATCTTCATACTCTTACCTCTTCCTTGTGGTATTATGGTTATAAAAATTGCATCTTTAAATATTATAAGTCCACCAATAGTTATAAAATTATTGCCACATGCAGTTATTTTTAAATATAGATATGTGAAAAAATAAAAGCAAAAGTATGTTATTCTGTCTTTTGTATTTAACTATGTATGGTCTCTTTATATTTTCATAAAAAATTGACTTACTTTCTAGTGTCCTTTCATAAAAGAATGAATGATTTATTTTAATACATCTGTAATCAAGCATGTTAGTGGCAAATTCTGTACTTTTAAAAAAATATCTTTGTTTCCAATTGAAATTTAAAAGATAGTTTTGCCGGATGCAAAACTCTTGGTTAACATTTTTTTTTTCTTTCGGCACTTTTTTTTTTTTTCAACAGTAAGGCATATATATATATTTACATTGTGTGTTCACCTACCATAGTTAGATTTCATTCTGTCATGACATATTTGACCTCCTTTACTTCCTTTATCTCCCCTCTATCCCTCCGCCATACCCTCTGATAACTACTAGTCTATTCTCCATGTCCATGTGACTCTGTTTGTTTGTCCTGTTCCTTTATTGCTTTTAGGTTTATATCACACATATAAGTGATATGTGATTTTCAACCTTTTCTGTCTGGCTTATTTCACTTAGTATGATTATTTCCTATAATCATTTTATCTTTTGCTTTCTGGTAGTTTGGTGTTTCCATTGCTTCCTTGTCCTTGTGTTTCTGTTTTCTTTATTTTGGTTAGCTTTTGTGGGTTTTCCCTCTAGTTCTTCTTTTTTTATTTTTTTTTATGTTATATGCTTTGGTTCTAAATCTTTGACCTGTGGTTACCATTACAAATATGAAAAGAATAGTTGTATATATAGTCATCCCTTTTCTTCTGTGCGTGCCTTAGCTCCGTTCCCCTTTGTGAATTTGGATCTTTGAATCCTCCCGTTTTCAGTCATTGTTATCTCAATTTGTCCCTATGTATGCTGAATGTTCATTAGTATCTTGCTATAACAAATCTCTTCTTATTTTAAGTTTATAATACCCTGTTCCTAGTAAGGGTTGCACTCCTCTGCTTTTATCAGCCTGGTAGTCATCTTACTCTTAATTATGTATTATTT
>NW_006435066.1:167503-180840 GCF_000325575.1 Pteropus alecto | reverse complement strand
GCAGTGTGTGTTTTTTTTTTTTTATCTCCAGAAGATCTGTTCTGTTCTTTTTGAGAGTTTCAGTCTCCTTGAAAAAGAACTCATTCTGCTCATCTAGTTGTTTTTTCAACTCCTGAAATTGTTGATATGACTTGTTTGAGAACTCACTGAGTTTTTTTAGAAGGACTACCCTGAATTGTCTGTCATTTAAGTCACATATTTCTATGTCTGTAAGGTTATTTCCTGGAGATTTTTCTCTTTTTTTTCTGAGATGCTTTGTCACCTTGGTTGTTCACGGTGTTTAATGGACTATTTCTCCACCTGGACATTAATGGAAGTAGTGTGTTCTGCTTTTCTTTTTTCTTTTTTTTTTTTTTTTCCAGAAAAAAGATTTATTATATAATGGTCCCTGGCCTATTGCAAAGAAGGTGTTTTTCTTTTGATTTCCAGCAGATGACATCTAAGCCTCTTGAATCCCTCCTATATATAAACCTTAATAATGCCTTTTTTTTTCTTATCAATGTTTAATCATGCTCGCTACCCTCAGTCTCAGTCCCTGTTAGTGTTAGCGACAGTTTCAGTAGCGTTCACTCGGATTCCCCTGGATCTCTGCAGTGTTTGCTCTCAGAGGATATGGAGGGAGGGACTCTCTGGGTTGGGCGATGCGGGCTGCAGCTCAGCCTTGGTTTTGAAACTGCAGCTGGTAAAAATTAACTGTTGTATCTTTGCCATCCTCACTTCTCTGCCATCTTCACTTCTCTTTCTTCTCTGATGGCTGAGTACTGCCGCCAGCCTCCTGGAGCTCACAGTTCTCCCAGGCAAGGCTGTTCAGGGAACTCCCGTACCTTCTCCCCTCCCCTTTCTTCTACTGGGAGCTCCAGAGACTGGGAGAGGCAGTTTCTTTGTTTCTCACATTCTACCATGTGACACCCCCCGGGGTTCTAACCTGTGGTAACTCTTATGTACAGATCCCACTCTCAGACATGACTGTGTGCAGTTTGGTGTTTTTTGTTGTTGTTGCTGTGTTTTAGATGTTTAGCTTATTATTGTTTCAAAGGGAAAGATCTGGGGAGGTCTTTCACTCTGCAATATTTCTGACATCACTATCAGCATTTTTAATATATCCTTGCACTGCTTTCTGACTTTCGTGGTTTCCAAAAAAATTAAGATGTTAATTTTATTGACATCATATAATCAGTAACAAATTTTTACCCTTTCTTCTCTCAAACAACAGACTGTATTTGTTAGAGGTACCAAACTTTTCTTCAATACATAAATCAGGGCTGGGTTTAGAGTTAGATTAGTAAAATTAAAAAAAAGAAATCTAATAACCCTATAAGTATCTTGGAATTTATTTACTTATGGTAGTTATTAAGAAAATTCTTTTTTTAGCTTCTGCACTCTATATATTTTCCAAAAGAGACTACTTCTGTGCTTATTTGAACTAAATAAAATGTTATTTGGACTATAAAGCAATGATAAGTCCCCATTGCTTTTTTGTTATAAAAAAGCATCACTATTTTTTGTTTAATAGTTCACTTTTTAAAATAAAAATTATTTGTTCTTTAATCAACATTATCTTGTGTTAAGAAATATCACTCTTGTATTCTGATGTCTCTTGATATAAGTTTTTGATTTGGTCATTGTATTTTTAATTATGTTTATACTGACCATTATAATATTTGTTTGTCAAAGTGATTAAATGCTAAATCAAAGTCTGAAAATCACAAAAATGACTTCTAGCTGTCATAGCTTAAAGAGAAATAACAAATTTATGCCTTATAATATCAACAATGCCAATTCTTGGAATATTACAGATCTCAAAATGCACATAATTTCCTCTGCAGTATTCTCATTGAGTAATAAAATTTGTACTTCTAATTTATTTTGACAATATTATATCTAGTTATATATGTATGTAGGTATAACTAGATATATTTATATTGCTATATAATATATACAACTACATATATTAGTAATTTTTTGCATGTGTGTCCTAATACATAATAAAGACTTAATAAATGTTAGTGTCAACTATCTTTAATAATGGGGTTATTATTATTAATATTGCTATCATTGTCTCTAAAGTGAGGATAATAATACACATCAGGATTTTCAATTCTCAACTAAACACATTTCCATTTCCTTATCATGTATTTGTGACATAGAAGTAGTTAAAAATATTTAATATCCCTGTAAAATTAAATATTTTTAATAAATAATGTCATGAAGTATTTTTAAAACTCATCAAAAATTTTTTTTCTAAATAACTTCAATTCATTACTGTTAATATGTTAAGATACATGTGGCTTAAAACTATATGCATTTCTATGCTGTGCATGCTGAGATAATAAGAAAATCTATTCACAGAAAAAATAGTGTACTTGATTCAACTACATGCAAGATTATGTTATATTCATTCTCGTGGAGCATCCTTGTTGTTAAGGAGCAAATTATGGCAATCCATTTAACAATAGCCCTGATAGAGAGATAGATTTAAATTTTTACATGAAACACACATAGAAGTTTCTGAAGTGGTTATTAACTTTGATATTTTTTATACTATTGGATGACCAGAAAGCACATCTGGACATTTTCTCTCATCGGTAAGTACTTTTTGTGATGTTCTAAAAATTTTTATTCTTTAAAAATGTAAACATTTAAAAGACACACATACAAACACATTATTGATTAATTTCAGCAGTTCTTTTGCTACTAAATTCAGAAAGTTCTGCTGCAAATATTAAGAAAAGAATGGGGAAAAATTTTTAGGCAAATGTCTCTCTTGAAGTACTATAAAAATAGTGAATTTCAGGCAGATTTTTAGAAAAAACACTAAAATATTATAGATAAGTTGACTTAGCACATTTTATCAATCTAGTAATTTTACAATACTACCATTTACATTGTCTTAGAGTTCATTACTTGTTGACATAGCATTAAGACAAAAGAATATGAGTCGATATGTTGACAGTGACAGATTTAAATATAAACTAATTTAGTGAGGTATTTGTCAATATCAGGTATGTTGGATTTTTGAAAAATATTAAATTTGTGCAAAATTAGACAAATCCCATTTCAATTCATAAAAATTCAGCTAATTTACAAGAAGTCATTCCTAAATTTTTTTCTGTGAAGTATATTCTTTCTACCTTTAAACTTGTACATAAGCACTGCAATACTACAACGGTTGAGCTTAAAATCAAGGTGGCGACAAAGTGAATAATGAGTGGGTAGCATATATAATGTAGATACATTGGATGCAGGGATGATTAATATCCCAGGTAGAATGGAGCAAGATGGTGCAAAATTTTGTCATACTACTGAGAATGGCATGCGATTTAAAATGTATGAATTATTTATTTCTGGAAGTTTTTATTAATATTTTCAAACTTCGGTTGACCATAGGTAACTGAAACTGGAAAGTAAAACTGCAGACAATAAGGGACTACAATACTAGGCCGGGCTGGGACTGTAAAGCCACCAAGAGACTGTTTTCTGGGTACATGGCTTGAGCAGAGCACCACCAGGTGTCCTCTCATCCATACTACTGACTAACAGTTACATCCATCACAACCAGCGAGATAACTCCTACATTCTAAAATGTCTTTCCAGTAATCTCTACTGAGAAATTACCATATGAAGTTTACTGTAAAAAAGAAGTACTTAAGGGAATTCTATCCATTACAGCAGAACAGATATTAGAGTAGATTTGAAGGTGAGAGGGAATAATAAATTGATAACTGGAACATTGGAACACCTCAAAACATAAACATAAAATAACTACTATTCTTTCTTTCT
Organism: Pteropus alecto; assembly: GCF_000325575.1. NCBI lineage: Eukaryota > Metazoa > Chordata > Mammalia > Chiroptera > Pteropodidae > Pteropus > Pteropus alecto. Next base: position 177,060 of record NW_006435066.1, on the reverse strand, counting down.
AATGAATGACTTACTTCTTGACAAGAAACATTACAACTCATCTATTATTCTCTCTTCGAACCATTGTGTTACTCAGTTGCTCTAGATACTATAGTATTACACTCTACTAGTTAAAATTGTTGACCATGTAGACTTAGGGCACAGAGTAATTTATTGGAATATTATTTTTGTTATCAGATATTTGGGATATATTTTGGTCTTGAGAAATATATTAAAATCAAATCATATAATGTAATTGTGCATGTCTCCTTTCACAATCAAGCACAAAAAAAATTACAAGTAAACTACAGAATAACCATCACTGGAAGTAGCGTGAGGTCTCACTGGACAGAAGTCCTACAACTGGTACATATATAATTGGCTGCCTCAAGACTGGTAGGAGGGGCAGAGAATTGTGGCAGCTGAGAATCAGGAAGGATATCTCGGTTGCAGAGATACCCATGGAGGAGTGAGAGGTCCCGGCCTCACACTGGGCTCCCTAGCCCAGGGTTCCAGTACCAGGAAGAGAAGTCCCAACAACCTCTGGCTGTGAAAAGAAACAGAGATTGTGGTTGAGTGAAACAGAGGGCTATGGTTAAAGGGCTCATGCACAAACTTACTTACAGATAGACTCATTTGGTCTGAGCTCCAGTGCTAGAGCAGCTACTCGAAAAGAGCCAAGGACGTATACAGAGAAAATAAATTGGCTTCAGGGCAAGGGCTGGAGGGACAGTTTTCTCCCAGACAGAAGTTGTGGCAAAAACCATTGTTCCTTTGTTGAGCCCTCTCCCACTGGTGTGCAGATGCAGGTGGCCGCCATATCTGAATCTCCATCAATCTAGCTAACACAGGTCATCCTGCCCAGGTGATTCCCTAAGACCTGCCCTTCCAAAATTGCAGACCCACACAAGTTGCTTCCTGTGAGTTTTCAATAAGAAAGGTCTGTCTTAGCTTATACTGCAGACTTTTCTAAAATTTCTCAAAGGTTCACAAAACCTAAACAAGCATCATCTGGCCTTAATGCACCCTGTATCTCTTGTTCAGCATCCCCAAGCTTGGTACTAGTGGCATTTGGCCTCAATTCATGTCTTGGTCTCTTGAGCCATCTCAAAGCTCAGCACAGGGGATGGCCATCTACAAATTACTTGGTGGATCTGGCCAGGTGACACAGGAAGTGCACAAGATGCTGTTAAACTTGACCTGAAGTGGGGCCCCTCCCAGGAGGCCCTGAGCTTGGCATGGCTGGTGGGTGGCTTTGACCTGAGCTGGAGTTACACCTGGGGCTTCATTCAAGGATAACAAACACAAAGGGAAGACTGGCAAGGCACCAGAGCCTGCCTAAAGTTAATTCTGCTCCATAGGGTCAACTCTTCACTGGCCAGTCTTCACAATTAATCAGCCCAAAGGTCAATCCCTACCTTTGATGTGCACGCAGCAACCTAGACTCATCTACATTAGGAAAGCACACACAACCCACACAAAGAATGCACCCAGAGCACTCAGCTCAGGAGACCAGAGAAGACTGCACCACTGGGCTCCAGAGCACACTTGCTACATAAGGTCACTCTACTAAAACCAGGAGACTTAGGAGCCCTATTTAATGCATAGAAACAAACACAGGGAGGCAGCCAAAATAGAGACATAAAGAAATATGTCCCAAAAGAAAGAATAAACAAAACTCTATAAAAAAATAAAGTCTATAACAAGAGACAAAGACGGACCCAGTAATTCCACTTTGGGCATTTATCCAGAGAAAACCAAAACACATTTTTTTTCCATAATCCCTATGTTGAGAACGGTGTCATAAATTGGGAAGAAATTCCCAATGACGATCTTCTCCCTGACGAGTGAAGAGCTACACAGCAAATCTAGAACCCCAACTTCTGGTTGTTACCTAAAGGTCTGGCTTCCAACTCACTTTTGTTCAGAGTTGATAAGGATCAGTATAAACCAATCCCTTGGGAATTCCCATAAAGCTTTCAGATTTCTTAGCAGAAACCTTGAATGCTAGAAAGGAGTGGGATTATAGATTCAAAGAATTCAAAAATAACAAAATCTGCCAACAAAGAATACTATACCTAGCAAAAATGTCCTTCAAATTGAGGAGATAAAGGAGATAAAGTTCACCACCACCAGTTATGCATTACAAAAAATGCCAACGGAAGTTCTACTTGAAATGAAAAGATGCTAAACAACAATACAATAGCATAAGAAAGTATAATACTCATGGTTAAAGGTAAATACATAAACAAATACAAAATACTGTATTATGGTTGTGGGGGTGGGTAAATTATTTTTAATTCCAGTGTGAAAGGTAAAGACAAAAGTATTAAAATAATTATAATTTAAAATATGTTAATAAATACCTGAGATAAATATATGTAAATTGGGATACCAATAACATATACAGTAAGGGAGAGGAGTAAAAGAATAGTTTTTCTATGCAATTATAGTTAACTTATTAAGTTAAGATAGATTGCTATAACTGCAAGCTATTTTTGTAATCACTGTGCTAACCACAATGAAAATACTTATAGAAGTTGCTCAAAATAAGAAAAGAAAAACAAATAAAGTATAGTAATACAAAAAATACAACAAAACATGAAAGAAGATAACAAGTGAGAAAAGTGACTGAAGAACTACAAGACAAAGAGAAAACAATTAATAAAATGGCAATAGTAAATCCTTTCCTACCAATAATTACCTTCAATGTAAATTATAACCTGTTCCTCTCCCAAAGCAAATGAGAGAGTGGTTAAATAGATTAAAAATAAAACTAGCAATGAGCTGTCTTTAAGAAACTCATGTTAGGTTCAAAGTAAAGGAATAGAAAATGATAATTCATGCAAATTGTAACTAAGAAAGAACAAGGGTGGCTATGCTTATATCAAAGTAGACTTTAAGTCAAAAACTTTAACAATGAGCCCTTGAGCCCTTTGAGTCTCTCTTCTCTTGCTTGGCCTACTTCCACATCTGGAAGGGTACTGTTACTTTACTTTCCCTTCTAATAAAGCTATTCTTTGATGCTAAAAAACAAACAAACAAACAAAAAACAAACAAACAAGCAAAAAAAAAACAAAAAATAACAAAACCTTAACAACAGACAAAGGAAAACATTGTATAATGATGAAAAGCTCAATCCATCAGGAAGATATAATTATCTATTTATTATCTATCTATCATCTGTCATCTTTCTATCCCCAAGATCAGAGCGCCTGAATATATAAAGTGGACATCGACAGAACTGAAGGGAGAAATGGCAGTAATAAAATAACAATAGGAGACTTCAATACCCCACTTTTAATAATGATCAATAAGACCAAAAAACAAAGAAACAGAAGACATGAATAACACCATAGACCAAAAGAAACTACCCAATCTATACAGAATTGAAAGCCAACAAATAGAATACACATTCTTCTCAAGTACACACAGTACATTCTCCAGGATAGATTATATATGAAGAAACAAAACAAGTCTTAGCAAATTTAAGAAAATTAAAACCATATCAAGTATCTTTTCCTATTATAATGGCACAAAACTGGAAATCAATAACTAGAGGAAAACTAGAAAATTCACAAACATGTAGAAATTAAACAATGCACTTCTGAACAATTAATGGGTCACAAAAGAAATCAAAAGAAAAATTTGAAAAAAAAATTAAAACACAACGTACTGAAATTTATGGGATATAGCCTAAGCACAACTAAGAGGGAAGTTTTAAGCAATAAGTATATACATTAGAGAAATAATGACTGAAATACTTAATGTAATACCACAAAGAAATAGAAAATGAAGAAAAATCTAAACACAAAGTAAGCATAAAGAATAAAATAGGGAAACCAGGCAAAATGGCATAGATGATAGAGGCTTTGTACATTTTCTTTGTGACCACACTAAAGTTGTGACGGAAACATGGAGCAAACAGCAAGCAGAGTCACCTGGGGTCTAAATGAACAGAAGCCCTAAAAGTAGGAAGAGAAATAAGAAAACACCCTGCAATGAATGGAGGTAGGAGTGAGTGATGACACAAAGTGGCCTGGTGCCAAGCTCTGAGTGGAACAGAGGCTATGTTAGCTGCAAATGCCTCTTAAAGGAGCCGCGTCTATGACTGGACTTCTGTGATGATGGACACACTTTCTCTGAGCACCAGCGATGGGTCAGCTGCTCAGGTGACACCAAGGATTTATAGGGGCACACTGAGTTGTTGGACTGAGGGCTGGAGATGAGGCTTTCTCCTGGGGAGAAGTATTGGTGGTATCCACTGTTCCTCTGTTGAGCCTCCCCCACTTCAATTGTGCAATCACAGTGCCGTCATAGCTGAGACATCATCAAACTGGATAACATAGGTCACTCCACCTAGAGGATTCCCTAAAACTCTGCCTCTCCCAACTTGCGGCCCTACCCAAGCCATAGCCAGTTGTGTTCTTGGCATGTCCTATACTCCTTGCTGAGTAGCTCCAAGCCCCACACTAGTAGTAGCTGGCTTGGGTTTCTGACGTGGTCTCTTGAGGCAACTATAAGCACAGCATCTGTGCATTGCTTGCTGAATTTTACCAGGTGGTCCCAGAAGGACAGAGGCTTGGGCTAAACTTGGCTTGCAGCTGAACCCCTCTCAGGACTGCACCACTGGACATCTACTACACAAAGCCACTCTACTAAGATTGGGATACTTAGGAGCTTTACTTAGTACATAGAAACAGACACAGAAAGGTAGCCAAAATGGGGAGACAAAGAAGCAGGTCCCATATAAAAGAACAGAACAGAGCTCCAGGAAAAATGGAGTCAAGCAATCTAACAGATGTAGAATTCAAAACATTGGTTATAAAGATGCTCAATGAACTTCAGGAAAGTGTAGATGAACTCAGTGAGAACTTTAATAAAGAGATTAAAAAAAAAACACAAAAATCGAAATGTAATTATAAAGGGGAACCAGTCAGAAATGAAGAATACATTATCTGAGATAAAGAGTACATTAGAGGACATCAACAGTGTGGATGAAGCAGAGGATCAAATCATCTATATAGAGGATTGGGAAGTGGAGGGCACCCAATCAGAATGGCAAGAAATCCAAAAATATGATGACAATAATTTAAGGAGCCTATGGGACAAAAGTTAAAGGAAATAACATTTGCATCATAGGAGTACCTGAAAGAAAAGAGGGAGAACAAGAAGTTGAAAACGTATTTGAAGAAATAATGATAGAAGACTTCCTTAACTTGATGAAAGAAATAGACATACAACCCCAGGAAGTTCAGAGAGTCCCAAGAAAGAAGAACCCAAGGAGGCACAGAGCAAGACACAACATAATTAAAATGCCAAAGTTTAAAGAAAAAAAAAAAAAAAAGGAGAATCTCAAAGGAAGCAAGAGAAAAGCAGTTAGTTACCTGCAAGGGAGCTCCCATAAGACTGGCAGCCCATTTCTCAAAAGAAACTTTGAAGGACAGAAGGGTTTGGCATAAAATATTCAAAGTGATAAAAACCCATGATATACAACCAAGAATACTTTATGCAGCAAAGCTATCATTTAGAGTCAAAGGACAGATAAAGAGCTTCCCAGACAAAAAATAAATAAATAAAAGCTAAAGGAGTTCATCACCACCAAGCCAGTATTACAAGTGTTGGAGGGGCTTCTTTAAGAAGAAGAAAAAACCTGCATCAAAAACATGAATAAATAATGGTAACAATTACATATCTATCAAGAAGTACCTCAAGTGGAAACGAATTAAGTGCTCCAACCATAAGACAGGGTGGCTGGATAGATAAGAAAGCAAGACGTGTACATATGCTGCCTACAAGAGACTCACTTCAGATTAAAAGACACACACAGACTAAAAAGAAGATAGAAAAATATATTGCCTTGATGGATCTAGAGGGTATTGTGCTGAATGAAGTAAGTCAGATAGAAAGACAAATACCACATAATTTCATGTACAGGTGGAATCTAAAAAAAAAAATAATAACAAAATAAAGAATGACAAAAACAAAAGTGAAAACTCATAGGTACAGAGAATATTTTGAGGGCTACTAGATGGAAGGAGATTAAAGGGATGTCAACAAAGAGCAAAAGGATTGAGAAGTACAAATGGATAGTTGCAAAATAGTCATGTAGATATAAAGTGTAGCATAAGGAAAATAGTCAACAATGTTGTAATAAATATATAAGGGGGAAGGGGGTGCTAGATTTAGTGGGTGATCACTTTGTGAGTTATATCGATATCTAATCACTATGCTATACAACTGAAATTAATATATTATTGTATGCCAACTATAATTGAAAAAAAAAACTCATTGAATTGTATAATGTAAATGTGAGCAAATAATTGTCTATTATATTTCAATACAGCTGTAAGAAAAGAATAAAATGAAGATTAGAGCGATAATAAATAACATAGAAACCCAAAATACTACTTCAAAAGGACATGGGAATCCATATGTTCATTGCAGCATTATTTACACTAGCCAACATATTAGTGTCCATTAATGGATGAATGGATAAAAAAGAAGTGATTCTTTAGAAAATTACTCAGCAATAAAAAAATTTAAAAAATATCGCCATCTGCAACAACAGGGGTGGACCTAGAGGGTACTGTGTTGAGTGAAGTAAGTCAGATAGAATAAGACAAATGTCATATGATTTTAGTTATAATTTTACTTACATGTGGAATCTAAAAAAACAAATAAACAAAACAGAAACAAACTCATAGATACAGGGAACATTTTGAAATTTGCCATATGGTAGGGGGTTAGGGAGCTGGGTGAGAAAAGGGAAGGCGCTAAGAAGTACAAATTGGTAGCTATAAACTAGTCATGGGGATGTAAAATATAGTAGTAGTCAATAATATTGTAATAACTATGTATGATGTCAGATGAGACTAGACTTATTTGGATGATCACTTCATAAATTGTGTGGTATATCATTGGCACCAAATTTAAAAGCAAAGGGGAATGGACAAGGTATTCCATTCATCTTTGTTTTCTATTTTTAGAAATGGTTTCTAAATTATATATGGCAAACTTATAATATAGTGAATAGAACACTGGACTAGGAGGTAAAAGGCCTATTAGTTTCTAATTTTGTCTCTGTCAGTTAATAGCTATCTTTAACTATCTTGAACCTAGATATTTTTATGTATTAAAGAAGGCATAAAAATTGTTTTAAAACTCAAATGAGATTGTATATGAAAATATCTGTAAACTAAAATGATATTTACATGTACAGTAGTAATAAAATGTAAAGAGATTTCAGGAGGTAGAATCAACATATTTACAAATTTTTAACTTTTCATATTATGAAGTCTTCTTTTGGAAAATTAAAGATCCTGGTAGGAGAAATTAATTTACTTTCACTTCATTCATTCATTCATTCATTCATGAAGGTGTTAAGAAAGATATAAAGATAATATAGACTAAAATCCCTTCATGACAGTGCATGACACATAGTAAGTGATAAAAAAAATCTGTCAAATGAACATAATTTCTATTAGAGGTAATTCATTTATTCAGCTGTTAGTAACTGAGCATCTATTTTGTTTCAGTAGTGTGTCAGTTGCTGATGATACAAAGGTGAAAAATACAGACCTGATCCCTTACCAAATGGAGCTTACAGAGATAAAGATAATTAAGGCATTAATAAAATAATGACATAATTAGATGTAAAATTATAATTGTGACAAATATGACAGAGAGGCACACAGTGTAAAAGCAACTTGCAATAGAAGGGCATAATCTAACCAAGGAGTTCAGAGAAGCCTTTTTTAAAGAAGTAACACTTCGACTGAGATATAATGGATAAGTATTAATTTGTTTTAAAAATAGGGAGATGAGGGGAAGGTGGGGCACATTCCAGGCTAAGGGAACAGCAAGTAGCCAAAGGATAAAACGGAAAATGACAACATGGTACTGTGAAAGAAGGTGATAGCAGTATTAAGGTCTTTACCATAAAGACAGTAGCAAATCTTTGAAGTTTTAAGCAGGAAAATTAATGTTATTAAATTTAAGTTTTGAAAATATAAACTAAATGCAGTATGTAGAATGGATTACAGAGTTCCTGAGTAGATAAGGAGAGATTATCATAAGGCTATAGAAATAGGCCCAGTAAGAGGTGATGTTAGTTTGGACCAATGTATTTTCAGTGGGAGAAAGTGAGAAATAGATTTAAAACATCCTTAGTAAGTAAATACTTCGAGTTAGTGACAAATTGACTATGGGGGGTAAGGGAGAGGAAGGTGGTTGAGGTGACCTAGCTTGTACAACTGAGTGGTTATTGTCATTTGTTGAGATGAGAAACACCAAAAGAGAAACATATTTGGGGTTATAACAATATTATAAGCATGTTTTTGGTTATGCTGAATTCGTGTTTTGTTTGTGATATTCAAGATGAGTTGCAAAATTGTCAAAAAAAGTCTGGAAATCACATAACTAATCTTTTTGAAAGATATAAATCTTCAAGCCATATGCATAGAAACCATAGGCATTGAAAATATTGCCTAAGGAGCAAGTATAGAATGACAGAGTACCTTGTGTTGAACCTTGAAAAAGTTTAACATTTAATTGCTAGTTAGAAGAGGATGATTCAGCAAAGAAGATGAAAAGGAGCATTCAGAGCATTCAGAAGAGATAAACAAGGAGAACATGTACCTTGGGATCCAGCAGAGGAGACTTTTAAAAAGTAGGGTTTGATCGACAATATTGAATATGACTAAAATAAGAAGAGGACTAGTCCAATGATACTGGTAGTTACTGTAAAGAGAAAGTGGAAGAGAATGAAAAGAGATAAGTTCAAAAATAATGTCAAGCTCAGTTTTATATATCTAATAATAAAGTTCTATAAGAGTTTGATAGAAGTGAAAATTATTTCCATCTGGAAGGGATTAGTGCAGGCATCATGGAAGAGTTAGTATTTGATTTGGACCTTAAGGAATGAGTAGTTAAATATGCAGAGATGTAAAAATGAGTAATAAAATTCAAAAAACAAATAGTTTATCTGGAGAACAAGTATATCTATGTGGCTGGAACACAGAGAATGTGCAGAGTAGTCATGAGGGTTAAGTTTAGAAGAGGGTAGATTGAAGACATATTGAGGAGGGAATGGAATAACAGACTAGGGGGTTTAAATTTTAGTTGATAGGCACTGCAAAACCATATAAGCTTTCAGACTACAGAGACAATGAGCTTTGAAGAAAAGAAAATCTAGGATTAGAAAAACAATACAAAGAGTTTATTGTTTATTTCATTGAAATGACTTGAAGTGACCTCTTGTGCTTTAGATGCCAGCTGATGCTGAAAAACAACAAAACAAAACACAGACTTTGCCACATTGTTGTCTGTCTTAAAGGCTATTAGACTATGGGAAGTTATGTAGATTTCCTCTGGTCAGCTGTTGTATCCCTGTGCTTTACTAGTCCTTTGTAGACTTGCCTTAATAATTTGTACAAAAGACTGAGAGGAAGGGAAGCAGCCATGTCCTGGTGTACCTGAATGAAGATACCTTTTTAGGCACAATGCAAAACAAGCATTTGTTCCCATACTATTAGAACCAGATTTTGCAGTATGAGTATTTTTCAAAATTTTCCTGT
>NW_006435066.1:161869-167394 GCF_000325575.1 Pteropus alecto | reverse complement strand
TGTTCATAAACTATGGCTTTCTCTCCAATTTCTTAAAAAAAAAAAAATGGTTGAAGATTGTCTTTGAGTGTAAGATCGACCTTATCAGAAATGGAGAGTTTGTAACGTTAAAAAAATAAAGTCTTCGTTCAATTAAAAAAAAAAAAAAAGTACCTAGAGACTATTTCTCTGATCTAGGGAAGATGAATCAAAGGTCTAAACTAGGATAGTGATTATGGAAATCAGGAGAAAGAAGTTGATGCAAAGGTAATAAAGAGGGATAATGAACAACATTTAATTATTAATATACTTATATATCAATAGAATTGGAAAAATAATTACAACAAGTGTTAAAATATCTTTCTTTGGTAAGAAATGGTAATGATTTTAAAGCCATTTGAAAATCTGTGTGACTATCCCTATGCATGTGTTGAAAGCTTTTTAAATATTTGTTCATTCCTAGTTTAAATTGCTAACCTGCTTTACAAGTAATTTTCCACTTGGGTCGACTCAGGCATGAGGTATTCATTTTGCCCTGACCCCATTACATTGCTTTCTCATTCTCAAATCTTCCTCTGACCGTTACCTTTAATGAGAAAATCCTTCTGCCATATTGCCATATTGCCAGCATCACCTACAATTAGTCACTGTCACATCCATCATGACTCTGCTTTATTACAATACTGATGCCCACAGTTCTCCCTAGAAAAGAAAAATCTGATCTGAGACTCCTATAAGGAGAAAGATGAGATGAAAGACTGCAATAATGAGGTACTTTTGCATTTTCAATCAATGAAATTGGGTTTATTTTACAGAGTATAATAGAGAGGACAATTTATGGATCTAGTAAATTTTAATAGATGAGGTCCCTGCATAATTAGTGTTATTTGTAGTAAGAACAATGTTATCTCATATAAAAATTAAAACTTTTTGTTAATGACATATCATTCCTAAAGCCTGACTTAACCTGAACACTATGTAACTTATTAAATAACTAAAATTTAATGTTAATCAAACTCTACCTGAATTTTTTTTTTCTATATGGCCACAAATGTTTAGCTTTACTATATTTTTTTTCTAAAATAAATTGGTCACTGAATTTGGTGTTGTGAAAAACTGCTTTAATCTAACTATCCTCCAAAACAATATGACAAGTTTGCTTTATGGTAATTCATTGTGAAAGTGTTTAGAGAGCTTACTTTGTCCTTGATTAGTGGCTTAACTTGACTAATATGTCAATGTAAATTGATTAAAGTGAAGATTAATTATATGCAATAGACTGTGTAGGGTACTGAGGAAGAAATAGATATGAAAACAAATGGTCACTGTCATCAAAGAGTTTATATTCTAATTAGAGCCATATAAACTTATAAATAATACTAATACAAGGCAAAGTAATAAGTACCATAAAAGTGGCATTGGTAAAAGGGAGCGATCAAAAAGGTGAATGATGTGAGATTTTAAGTTGGCCTTAAAGGATGGGTAGAATTTATTGGTGCAATGAAGGAACTGGTAGGCATTCCAGACATAAGGGACAGTTTGAGAAAGTTGTGGAAATGGGAGATTTCAATTTGTTTTTGAGAAGGGCATGTTTCCCAGGGTATCTAAAAACTAAATATTTTGGCAAAAAGTGAAATAAGAGTCAAGACAGAAAAAGTGTTATTAACTCTATTATGAAAATTACTCTAGAATTATCTGGATAACAGTCAGCTGCCTTATATCTCCTAGCCATGACCTACTATAATCTGTAATTGTCATAGGATATATAAGGAAGTAGGATATATATGTGTGTGTGTGTGTGTGTGTGTGTGTGAAGTATGTAATTGGGTACAGCAAGGAATGTTCTTTTGTCTTGTTGGTATAACCTCTGAATGCTACTATGGTATAAAACTAAGAGAGCTGAAATATTCCTTACTCCACTCAAATTGCATTAAACACCAAACTTTGTTCATGCCTCTAGAAAGAACTTATGCAGCACTTGGAGAACTGCTTCCAATCATTTCTATCTTTATTTCATATGTCTTTTCCACTACTTGTTGACTGGCTTGGTAATAAACTGAAGTAAGAGCAACCCAAAGTAAAAATAGCTGAGTCATGAGTCTTTCCACTCTTCAAAACTAGACCAGGTATTTTTTTGTATTTTTTATGTTAAATTAGCTCAAGTGTTAACCATTATGGTTGGCTCATGCCAGCAAAAAATATCAAAGCAGAAATTATATCATTTTAAAAAGCTTCTGTAGGACATACTTTCAACATAAAAAACAAACAAACAAATAAACAACTATAACAACAACAACAAAACACTTTAAGTAAAGTTACTAACACAAGCTGTGGCAGTATTAAAACTTGTCCACAAATTAATTAACATTTCTTTCACTAAGTCATGGGGTTTAAGCTCATTCATCCTAAATTCTTAAAGTTTGGCTCACCTTATAAACTCATAAACCATTGGAATGCAGTAGAAATGACAGTCCATGGTTTCTGAGGCTAGGTCATATAAGATGATCTACCTTCTTTCTTACTGGAAAACTCATATTCAGAGCTTTTAGCTATGATTCAAGAAGGTACCTGTTTTAGTACCACCGTACTATGAGAAAGCACAGTTCATTTGGAGAGGCCATGTGTAGGTGCTCTAATAAACAAGGTTAGCCATGTGAATAAGCTACCTTGGACATTCAACCCAGGAAGGCTTTCAGATTACTACAGCCTCAAATTGACACTAACTGCAAGATAAACCCCATATGAGAATTTCTTACTCGAGCCTTTGCCAAATTTCCAATTCACAAAAAAATTGAGTAATATAAAATGGATAGTCTAGGCTGCTTAATTTTTTTTCAGTGATTTGTTATGTAGCAATAATAATGAAAAAAAAAAGCTAAGAAATCAATTGATAGAAGGCACATTTTTCTGTCTTCCAGTGCTACTCTCTGCAGAGCCATATGAGCAGAACAAGTGGAATAGAAAGAAAAATGTCTTGAAAGAGAGACCTTCAATATCCTCTCACCTATCATCTGGATAAAATATCTACACAGAAGGAGAGTCCATACTTTACAAAGGGTGCCCCCGGACATGGGGGTCATGAGAGATTAAGCTGATGGGAAATTTGGATATTATATCTGCTATGCCTTTATTAATCCAATTTCGTATTACCATTGAGTGTTTATTGTGTGTTTAATGTTCTAATAGGTGCTTTAGGAAATATAAAGAAATAACATGAGATGTCTCTTTTTTTCGAGGAGCTTACAATGTTCTCAGCACTACTTTTCCTACTGTTTGATTTAATCGATGCTTTTGCAAGATGTTATACAGCTGAAATTTCATAAATACAATTTAATTTAATGTCCAAGCCTCTACATATATCACTGATCTCATATCTTCTCACTCACTCGACTCCATCCAAACTGATCTCTTTGCTGATCCTTACACAAGCCAAACATTCTCCTGCTTTTGCTTTATATGACTTCCTCAGTTAGTCATAATAACTCCATTTTCTGAGTTGCCTTGTTCCTAGTATGAACCTTTATTTTATCACCAATACACCATGTTATAATCATTTGCTTGGTTGTATGTGTATCTTTTCACTATAATAGTGTCCCTTATGACAATTTTATTCATCTCTTTATCCTACAGTGAAACAGAATGCCCAACACATTAGCAATTAATGCTTCTAGAACAGAAAGATTCACTCATGCATTCCTCCAACCATTATTTATCAGAAATCTACTGTGTGTCAACATTATTTTGGATTTGAGAAATATAATAGTGAATAAGATGAATAATGTTTGTGTGCCTACAGAGACTACTTTCTGTTTGAGGAGACACACAATCAAATAGTTATAAGTGCTAGGTGACAGTATGATGTGATAGAAAGGGACAGGAGGCAAGTTGAGCTAAGGTAGTCAGAAAGGGATTTCTAAGGCATCTCTATTATTTGAACAATGATAGAAATGATAATAGCTATCCCCACTAAGCTTGGACAGGAGGACATTCTAGACAGATGGAATAACAAGATGGAGTTTAAACTCACTTCAAAGGTAGTCTCAAAGGTAGAAAAAATTTGATGGTTTTGAGGCATGACAAAAAAAGCCAATATGGCTAGAGCAATATACACAAGGAGGATTGGGAGGAGATGAAATTAGAGAGAGAGCAAGGGGTCAGATCAAGCAAACCATTGTAGAAATTTAATTTTTTTCCTCAGCGATATTGTAGATCACTGATAACAAGTGGGGTATTAGTAGGGGAGGAAAGTCATATAATTTTCATTTTAAAATGGTCATCATATGCTATGTGGAGAATGGATTGTAGTGGTATCAGAGCAGAACTGGGAAATTAGTTAGAAAGCCCTTTGCTATTGCAGTGGTTTAGGTTAAAAATGATGCTACTTGATATGAATAAATAAACAAGTAAATTAACAAATGAATAAGAAATTGAACCAATTAACAAATAAATTAATAAATTAAGAAAAAATGAACAAATAAATAAATAAAAAATGAGAGGAAAAAAACAAACAAGGAACAAAGGAAAGAAAAAAAGAGAGAGAGATAACTGGTGAACCAATTCACTGATAGCAAAGAGTGTTTTCCATGATGTGAAGTCCCTTTAGGTTTATTTGTCACTCTTAGTGATTCAAAAACAGGCTAAAATCACAACTTTTTTTTTTAGATGTGGCTTTAGTTGCTGCTTTAGTGAAACACTGAATATAACAAGCCTGCTAGAATAAAAATCATTTTATGTACTTTATTTTGTAATTAATTCACTGTCATTTTCCTTAAACATTTTTGCCTCTAAAAATATACATTTGTCATTTTTTCATAGTGTAAACAATCAAGAAAACACCAAGATTATTTTAAAAAAAAGGTAATCTGAATACCATTTTAATGTTTATTTGTTCAAAATTACCTGAAGAAATGTTTTGAAAAAAAAATTTTTAAAGGCTCTAATGCCCCATCTTAATGTTGACCCCTTCCACCTTTGCCTGACTACAAAATCAAACTATTTCTACAGAATCAAGAATTTGTTTAGAAATTCTCTATGCAGGTCATCATGTAAAAATCTGCATAGAAAACTCAATTTTCTTCTAGTGAAAAAGAGATATACAATAAAATGTACCATTTGCCTGTTTTACAGCTTTCTATGGAGTTGGCATAGATTTCACTGTGAAGGTGATTGCTAATGATTCATCAGCTAGAACTGTGTGAAGAGAACATGCTACCATTTGCATTGCTTCTATGTTCAATGTCTCTAAAGTACAGTTCATTTGGCAGGACACCTTCTGAAAAGAGCATGCTGCTCATGATGGCTGCCAACCGAAGGGACCTAACCATGCCATTTAACACAAAAGGACTACTATATCCTTCTTTTGCATCTGTGCAAATGAATTAGTAATTATTTGGCTTTTATAAATTCAAGAATAAATATAGATAAATGATAGATGATAGATGATGATAGATGATAGATAGATAGATGATAGATAGATAGATAGATAGATAGATAGATAGATAGAGATAGATAGATAGATAGATAGATAGATAGATAGATAGATGATA
>NW_006435066.1:142286-161811 GCF_000325575.1 Pteropus alecto | reverse complement strand
AAAATAAAATAAAAACAAATAAAAATGGTTCTTTATAGTAACAAGGCAGAAAGAATGATAAAGTAAAGAAGACAGCTTGAAAAACAAGACATCTTTGAGTATAACTTTTAAAATAGTTTTGTTGTTTTAACTATACATGTGTTTTACTTGATCAAACAACAAATTTATATCAAAGAATAAACATTCTAAAACTAATAAAAGAAACATCAGGAAACTTAACTATATATCAAATTGGAAACATAACTATATAGAGAAAAAGTAATTGTTTCAAGTCTTTTGAACACAATACACTGAGTATACATCCTTAGTAGAATATATTCTAAAATTAAAAAAAAAAAATACTGCAATAAAATTTTAGACTTTATTCACTTTATTTAATTTGCTACTTTTATATTTATTAATATAGATATGATAAATTTGAAACTATATTATGTATGATGTAGGATAAGGAAATAAACAAATGTGATGCTTTTAAAATATATCCATAAATACTTTGATACTCCTCTTTTCAAGAGGTGATTAATTTCTTTCCCTGTGAATGTGGGCTAGATCTAGTGACTTTCTTCTAATGAATAAAATATGGTAGATATGATGATGTGCTACTTCTGGGGTTAGGACATAACAAGCATTGTGGCTTCCTCATGGCTTTTTCTCTCAGATCACATTCTATGGAAAGCCAGCCGACCTGTCATGAGCTCACTTTGAAATAATTATGGAGAGGTCAACTTAAAAAGGAACCAAGGCCTCATGCCAATAGCGAGTGAGAAACTAAGGCTTTAGCTAACAGCTTTGTGAGAAAGCCATCGTGGAAGCATATCCTCCAGCCCCACTCAACTCTTCAGATGACTGCAGCCTGTCTGACAATTTGACTACAACTTTACAAACAATTTTGAGCCAGAACTATCCAGCTAAGCTGCTCCCAAATTTCTGACTTATAGAAGCTATCTAGCCTAATAAGTGATTATTGCTTAAAGCTGCTAAATTTTGGCATAATGTGTTATGCATTAGATAAACAATACAATAATTTAGTAAAATATATAAAATATTAAAATATAATAAAAACTTAATAAATTGACACAAAAGCTTCTAATGTTCAATATGAATTTGAAATAGCAACATGAACTCATTATTTTTAAATAGTTCTGTTCACTGAATGACCTAGCAGTGATTAAGTAATGATGATCCACTAGTAGTAAGCTCATTTATCATTTAGCGTATATTAGTTTCTAAATAGCATTTCTCACTAAAAAGAAGAGGGCTTGGAGCAATGGATTATTCCAGAGCCTAAACCATCTCATGGTGCCAATAAACTAGAAAGTGCTCAAAGACTAATGGGATCATGTCAAAAGGACAAAGAGATACCTTGAAAGGACTCAATTGGGTCATAACTGGGAAACTTTGACTGATTTTAAAATATTAAACAAAAATTTATGATCAAATAATGATATTCAGAGAGAGAAAGATGAAAATCTTGCCATTTTATCAATTCATTATTCTAAAATTGAAATGGGAAATGCATTTACTCCAGCTTTTTAAGAATAACTGACATTTTTCATCAGCTGATGAGGAAACACTCTTCTTCATAGAAGAGCTAAAAGAAAAAAAATATATCATTAGAAAAATCACTGTTTTACAACTTTCAATAAAATAATTGACTCAGGTAAAGATCATCAAGGGATGCTAAATTATTAATAACATATTTTGAGAGAATGAGATATTCATGTGGTACCAAAGGATCAACCCCCTGATTATTTGCTAATTATCAGTGAAAAAACATATCTTAATAGTAGAGAGATCTAACAGTCATTGCCTTAATTAAGTGATGAAAGTTTGCATTGCTAACAAAGATATAATCCAGTGTTTCATGGTTGCATCCAATGTATAATGAAAGGGTAAGTATACCACATAACTTATAAATTATTCTTGCCAGATATATTTAACCTGTATCTAATCAATTCTTTAGATCTAACTTCCAGGAAATACTGGGGATAAAGAAACAAATTAAATAATACCACAAATAACTAAACAGATTGCATTAGTCTGGGTCTATTCAGAAGATGGACACTGTGCAGTTGATTTAGAGGGAAACTTTAAATAATTATTAAGCTATTATAGGAAAATAATTATAGAGATAGAATGAGAACTCTAAGGGTTACCTTAGATATGAGGGAGAGTATTCAAAAAAGGACAAATTAGTAAAAGGGTTGTCTTCCCCAAGGCTGGCATTCAAATCTTATTGGAAAAGGTATAGATATAATCCACTGATGGTGGAGAACATCTCTGGGTTGCTTTGGGAAAGTTGGTCCACAGTTACTGGGCAAAAAGGAAATAACTTTCAGGGTATAGGAGAACTAAGGTCAGTGGGCTGGTTCACAGAGTGAGTGAGAGTGCAAGGCCTAGAGTGTGCAACGTCTTCACAGAGAGGCAAGTGTCAAGGTGGTCATCAGGCCTGGGAAGGGCTCTGAGGTTTCTGAGGAACTGTATACTCTGGGCATGTGGTTGGCACAGGGTACCTACCGCCGTATGTCTTTACATATGTACCTCTGACCAACCATGCAACAGGAGCAGCAAATAAATGAAGCAAAATGTAGCATACCTAAAAAAAGAGATGGAATCTTTTTTCTGCACTGTTCCTCTAGCATCTTCTATTGACAAAATTTAACATCATGTACACTGTAAAGGAGAAATGCTAAATGTCTAGTCCATTATCTAGGAATAGATACTGAAGTTGATTTGGATCTGAGAGTCAGTAAATTGATAACAGGCACACAGACAAATTCAGAATGAGAGGCATTCCATAATACCACTGGTCTGATCTTTCAACATGTCTCTGTCATGAATAATAATAATAATGATAAGCAGTAAGATTGGAGCACTATTCTAAATTAAAGATAGAGTAAAATGAGATAGCATCCAACTTCATTTATGAACTTACATTGAGTCTTGATTAAAAAAACACAATTAAGCAAGACATTTTAAGGATAGTTGGGAAAATCTGAACAAGGCCTAGATACTAGATTTAATGGTTGATCAGTACTATAGATTTAAATAGTATCATGAAATTACTAATTTACTTATGTATGATAATGGTGTTGTGGGGAGTTAGAAAAATGTCCTTGTTCTTAGGAGGTTAATGCTAATTATTTTAGGGTTGAATTTTTCATGATGATTGTAATTTACTTTGAAATGATCCAGTAAAATGTGAATGTGGTATATATGTGTGTGTTGTCGGCATAGATACAGTAAATGTTCCGAATCTTAATGATTATGGAAACTAGGTGGTGGATAAACATGATTTTTGTACTCTTTAAAATATTTTTGTGTGTGTTTAAAAACTTAAAAAATATAATGTTGAAAAAATAGATGATGACATGACATTTTTTAAATTTTAATTTTTCAATTAGACTTGACATTCAGTTTCAGGTATATATCATAATAGTTAGATATTTATATAATTTATGAAGTGATTCCCTCAGAAAAGTCTAGAACGCACCTGGCACTATACATATTTATTATATTATTGACTATATTCCCTAAACTGTACTTCACATCTCAATGACTATTTTATAACTACCAATTTGTACTTCTTAACCTTTTCACCTTTTGCATTTAACCTCTAACTCCCCATCTGGCAGTAATTTTTTGTAATTGACTTTTTACAGAGTGCCGGCCCCTCATAATAACTTCCCACCCCCTTTTCTAGGAAGAACTCTCAAATATATATGACTGGGACACCACCAAAGCTGAGGGGTTTAAATTTTGAATTCAGAGGTACAGAGAATGGAGATCAACATTGTGTCCCAAACAAATCCAAGAATTACTGCTGCTGAGTCTCCAGAGCTGCTCTGATTCCTGCACTTTAAAAGGCTTGGTTGGTTACTTTTACCTTCAATTCCCTGAAATGTTCTCTTAATTCCTTCTATTAAATTATCCTTTATGTTTTCTAGGTTAGATAAAGTTCATTTCTATTACTTGTGATCACACACCCTTAAGTAATACAAGATAATTAGGCAATTTAGAAGAATAAAGCAAAGGTTTCCAAATTACTAAAAATAGATACATATCATGGCTAGAGAATATATTTTTGATTTCCATAGCAGAAAATAATGATCTGCAAATTTATAAATTTTTATCTTTTCTCTTTGGCTCTAAGAAATTGTTTGAGCTCCACTGCAATGCCCAGTAATTAGTGCTGGCCAGTAAATTATAACACTTGTAAACAAAGCACAGTTCTCATTTTAGCTAAGTAAACCAAAAGAAGAGGAATCTTCATATGAAAGAATCTTATCCTTCATATAAAAGTGAAAAAAAACCTTGATCTGTGCACTTAATTATTTTTTTTTTTGCTACCGACATCAGCTTCAATTTGATCTTTAGCTATAACATATGTCTCTACGTACATTTTGATGTCCTCCCATTTGTAAGGTGTGAGTGAAAAGACTGTCAGACCAATCGTCCTTTGCAAACTGTGTACGCACAAAGAAAGTCTTTCAGAATCATTAGTAGTTATTTAAAGATCTTGTTTTGCTTCTGCCTTTATCTTTGAAATGTTTCCTTGTTCTGGAATGCTTACTAATAAAAATATATTCTATTCTTTAAAGTCACACATCAGACTAATAGTTCAAATGGATCATTTATTTTCCAGCTACATATCAATGTGCTTTGTTGCTCAGGATTTCCTTTTACAGCAGCCTGAGGGAGTTAATTAAAAAGAAAGAAAGAAAGAAAGAAAGAAAGAAAGAAAGAAAGAAAGAAAGAAAGAAAGAAAGAAAGAAAGAAAGAAAGAAAGAAAGAAAGAAATATAATCTTTGACTTCTGTCCTTTAATATTAGAAAGAAAGAAAGAAAGGGAGAGAGAGAGAGAAAGAGAGAGAGAAAGAAAGAGAGAGAGAAAGAGAGAGAGAAAGAAAGAAAGAGAGAAAGAAAGAAAGAAAAAACCTCTGGAGACAAAGAAACCTGGATTAAAATCTTAGTTTTGCTATTCGTCATCTGTGACTTTGGAAAATTTACACCCACTCTTCCCCTACTGCTTCCTTTTGTGTACAATGGAGAGAATAATATATTTTTCTCAGGGTTGTTGAGTTTCCATTTAGTGTATTTAGTGTAACATAATGTACATAAAGTATCTAACCCAGAGGAAATATGTGCAGTGTTATACATACACATTTCCTTTATATCAGTATCCTTCAACTTATTTTCTGACCCCTGCAGTCCCAAGGGTTATAACATAGTAATGATGGTTCAATACAGCAGTGATTTACATTTAGATTGGACATACTCTCCTCCCTAGATAGAAGGTGTATCGCAGTTTTGGGAACTGCATAGTTTGAAAAAGTCTCTCAGTAATTCTAATGTTTCCCCCTCCCCATCCCTAACAAGTTTGGAAGATACTGATAATCATAGCTAACATACGCATAGTATATTTTCTATGTGTAAGAAACTTTTGTAAATATTTTACATATCCTAACTTATTTAATTCTCACAACTCTCTATGAAGTAAGTGTCGTTCCACTATTCCCCTTTTACATATGAGGACTGTCATGCTCAGAGAACTAACTACTAACTAGTGTAAAAGACATAGTCAGAATTTGAACCCGGGCAGCCTGGATCCAGAATCCATGCTGTAAATTACTTTATTAAAGCACACACACACACACAAATGTTTAGTATAGATTCAATAATATTTGCAATGTAACATTATAGGTCAAGTTTGTTTACATATATATTTTTCTGAAACAATAAGTTATAAGCCCCTGAAAATAGATGTTTATAATGGAAATCTGGTCTCAATTATAACACCACCTCATGCCTAGAGCAGAATAATGAATTAATACTGAAATACATTACCAGTACTTTTCCCACTTCTTTTATTCCTTACTTAAATAAAGGGAGACATAAATTGGAAATAATAATCATCTTCCTCTATCCTCTAAATTACAACTAGATTGTTTTATTGCTTATAACTTCAGTATTCACATGCTTTCTTTGGGCTTTCTAGCAGTATATAAAAACATTTACAGGGAAGAAATTAAGATAAAAAGATAAAAAAAGAGAAACTTAAGCAATAATTTTCTACTGGCAACAAGCATTGTTGGACTTGCTTCAACACCTGCAGCAGGGTGTTGTAAAAAGGGCTTTTCCCCTGATCTTGTAAAGAGGCAGCAATAGTGAGCTCTGTTTAAACTTTCATACCAGAATTTGTCTTCAGTGCTTTATAATAAAGAAACAAACAAACATAAAATGAATTTGTTTCCCTGGGGAGTGTAGAAAGGTTTGGGGGCCCAGATTAGGTAAGGAGCTGTGGGACACAGATTGTTCATCATTTTTTCAAAAATGACATTTCACTTACAGCCTAAGAAGTGTTAATGAAGCATTCACACTTTCACCAAGTGGAAAAGCAAAAAAAAAGCAAACAACAACAACAACAACAACGATGAAAATCCCAGCTTTTTCAATCTCTTCAGAAATGCTCAGCAATAGCAGACAGGCTGCTCTTATGTGGTCTCCACACAGGAGTAAGGTTAAAAGATGAAGAATGAAAGTGAACTCTTAAAATAAAAAAATATATATACATATATTTTAAAAAAAGAAAAGATAGAAACATACTCAAAGAAAAATTCTTGCTTCTAGTGTCTTAATGAACAACACATCATGAAAGCAGAACTTCTGGAAGATGTCTCCTCTGACAAAGATATTTTCCAGCATCCTCACATTAAACAAGTTTCTTACCACAAAGAAAACAATTAGAGATCAGGCATTCATTTCTCTATAAAACTACTGTTGATGGAATTGTATGAATGAACAACAAAACCCATTTTAGCTTTAGCAGGCAACTTTCAATAACTCATATCACCAATATCAAAGACTTTATATCATAGCATGTGCCCTTTCTCTGCATTTATTACAGATATTTATGATGTTTGTAAATTATTCACACAAACTGTTGCCAGTTCTTAAGAGGCAGGGGAGACAGTACAAGCTGCTAAATATTATGTTGGCTTGAAGGAGACCGTTTTAAATCATCTTCAGGCATTTTTTTTATGATAGTTAGGACTTATTCAAGATAAGCAGAACAAGTGCTTTGATAAATTGTGAAGTTTATTCTTAGTTGTTTTCTACTTCTCTGCTTAACCTTTGCCCATTCCTTTAGTAGAAAGTTTTTCAGGATTTTAATTGTAGGCATTAAATGCAAGGTTAAAAAGAAAGAAAGCAAGAGTCCTCCTCCACCTTGGAAGATAATATGTGGGCTCATGTATCTCAATATAGGCCTTCCAAATTTGCTGCCATACGTTTGTTAACCAAAAGAATGTCCCTGTTAGTGGACATTTCAGGCAGAGCAGTTAGATGAGGGGAGAGCACTGGACAAATATTTCACAGTTTAAGCAGTGTGGCCCTGTATACCTATCTCTGCAGAAGCTATTTTATTGCTAATTAAAATGTTATTGATATTGCATGACCTAGTGACCTCCACCTCCTTACTCACTTATCAGCAAGTACCATATTTTTTTTTTCTAGAAAGATATGCAAAACTCACTCCCTGAAAGGCAAAAGGAGAATTTGAACAACAGAGAAGCAATAGCTGAAAATTACATTGCCACATATAGTACCATTTCTTTTTAAGTATTCTGCAATGACTTTGTTACCCAGACTCCAAGAAAAGGAGTATTTTTAAATAGTGCATTGGTCTCATTTTACACTGATTTGATGAAATTCCCATGAATAAAACTCTCTGCATTGCTTAGAAAAGATTTCTCTCTTGGGTGATTGCTACACAGGCATGTAATGGAATCAATGTGATATGGGTCAGGTCAGCTCACAGCCACATACTGAAAGCCTTTTCTGTTCATAGAATAAATATATTTCCTACTCACACTTAATTTACTTTTTAAAAGATTCATTTTAATCCTATGTAATGTCATTGGAGCAGATCTTCATTTTACAATTTACAATAGATATGCATTTTCTCTCCAAGCCTCATATGCAAGAAATGTTTCATTTCTTTACATTTTTCTAAATCAAATTACATCTGCATCTATCCTCCAACTTGTCAAGGTGAGAAGATGACCAATATCATTAATGATTTTGCCTGTACCCTGAGACTGGGTCATATTAAGACAAGAAAATTCCAGAAAGATACCTATTATTTTCATTCCACTTTTAATGAAATGTTCATTGTCCAAGTCTTCTTTGATCTATTTTGAAAGTTCATGTTTATTTTTTCTTCATGTCTCCGTGGGGGATGGCAAACTTTTGTCAATTCTCCCAGATAATGTCAACTTTGAGGAATTTGTCATAGATATTCTGAAACTTGTATCTCTTTCCTAGTTTCATTTAAACTATCTTCTCACTATTCATTAACTTAGGGTAAACCATTTAAGCTTCCTTGATTTTCAACACTATTCTCTCTTTCTTCGCCCTGAATTAGCCTCCACACTCTAATTAGAAATTGGATCTTGGCGCCTTAAATCTCTGTTTTGGGTGCTGAAATGCAAACGCCAGTTAATGACCTCAAAGAGCTGAGATTCAGAATAAGCTTTCCTACTTTCTCAGAATAAAAGAATGAAAATGCCTCTCATTCTTTGGGGTTTCTTGCAGCAAAGAGAACAAAATAGAGGGAGAAATCAACAAATAATCCTGATTTAAATGTTTGTTGAATGTGCAATCAGTGATTAATAAAGCTAACTTTGTAGGTTTTACCCCTGGCTGGCCTAGGTAGCATCATTTTATTCTATAGTCACAGATTATATGTGAAGTTGCAACTATCTTGCAAATTTGTGCAACCTGTTACAAGGATAAATAACTACAGATGATTCAACAGAAATCCTTAACTTGTAAAAATCATAATGTAGTGTTATATGAATCTTCATATTTTCAGTAGCACCTAGAATATGATGTTTCACAGACATTTGTTCATTCAAACTGAATTTAATTGAAGTTAAATTGATCATAATTGAAAGATAAGTGGACTAAGTAACAATCACTAGTGGTCTCTATCTAAAATATATGTGATTATAGTTATAAGGATAAGAGTTAAAAAAAAAAATTGGCACCAAAACCTGAGTAAAAAGATAAAAAAACATTTTGGATTAGTTAAATTTTTCTAAAACAAATGAGAACTATTCTTAAGTTACTTCACTCATAGAAAAATTCATTATAAAGATAATTATGCATGTTCATGTTGAGGAGATGTTGACTTAAACCACAACATTTGAAGCTTGAGACTTAAATGAAAGAGTGCATGATTGGATTGAGAAATGCAGGCAGAGGTGCACACTGATTTAAACTGGAGAGGGCATCTACCAACCTGGGATAATTTTAAAAATCGCTGCCATCGTCACGCCCTCAACACTGTTACAATCTCTTTACCGAGGGCTCAAAATTTTTATTCCAGAGTTAATGCCTTCATTTCTAATACCTTTGAGAAAATAAACTCAGTGATAATTTCACACTATTTGTCTTAATCTGTTCTGGCTGCCATTAAACAAACAAACAAACAAACAAACAGACAAACAAACAAACAACACCATAGGTTGGATGGCTTAAACAGCAGAAATTTTTTTTTTCACATGTCTGGAGATGGAAGTCCAAGATCAGAGAGCCCATGGTCAGTTTCTGCTGAGAAGTCTCTTTCTAACGTCTTATGGCTTCTCACTGTGATCTCATATGGAGAGAGAGAAAGACAAAGAGCAAGCTCTCTGATGTTTTTCCTTACAAGGCCATTAATCCTATCACAAAGACCCCAGCCTCAATACCTTATCTACATCTAATTTCCTCCCAAAGAAGGCATCTAAAATTCCATCACATTGGAGATTGGGACTTCAATGTATGAATGGTGTGGCTAATCCAGACATTCAAAAGTGTTAAATTGAGATTTTTGTTTCTTTTAATCAAATATTATATAATTGAAGTATTAGTGCTATACAACATTAGGCTCTCCATTTTTCCAAATAATCTAAAGATATTCTATTAGAAAAGTCCAATATGACATTTTTGAAAATAATACAATATATCAATATATTTCTACAATATTCCAAAATAGTCAACTGTCTCTCAAAAGCTATTTTGATTACAATCGTTTTGTATTTGACTTTTTATTTGGTTGTCCCCCCACTTCTAGATTTTTTTTCTGTTCATCTTTATACTCTGCATAGATATTATAATATTTAGCAAACATTGGGCATTTAAAAAAATGATTGTTGAGATCAAAAGTAAAACAAAAACTAAAAATTTCTTGTGACTGTTAAAACATTAAAAAATGTTTTTGCAACAAGATAACAATTTTGATTTCCTGTTTTTAAATAACAAAAACACCATTGGTTATTTATTTTTCTAATCTATTTTTGATATCTCTTTTTATTTCAAGATTATCTTTCAAGATTATTTCAAAGAGGCAGTGAGCACTACCTTAAAGAAAAAACAAATAAAATAAAATATTTCAACCTCTGCTGTTATATGGCTTCGAATAAGTGAATCACAGGAATATTTAAATGAGCAATTTGTTAACCAGAATTTGAACTGAGAATAGTGATTTTTGTCATCCATTACAACTATACATTGTTCTAAGGAGGTGTAGAATCATTCACAAATGTTTGCCACTAGGGAAAAGTATTGTAGATTCAGCTTTAGAATCAATCCAGAAATGTCTTTAAGTTTCACAATTTTCATTAGGCTTTACGTATGTTATATATATTTGTAGATTATTTTTTTAAAAAGTTTACTCCTCGGCTGTGTTTTCTTTGCAAAGCCCTGTATTTAAGCTTTTTTTTTTTTAAATCTACTTTTAAAATTAATAGAAACCTTTATATTTTTCTCTAATTTCCAGTTTTAAATCAATTTATTACTGAGTATTTCAATTGAAAGCTGTATTA
The DNA here is from genome assembly GCF_000325575.1 of Pteropus alecto. Taxonomy (NCBI): domain Eukaryota; kingdom Metazoa; phylum Chordata; class Mammalia; order Chiroptera; family Pteropodidae; genus Pteropus; species Pteropus alecto. Next base: position 150,944 of record NW_006435066.1, on the reverse strand, counting down.
TTAATCTTGTAATAATAATAATAAACACAGAGATGTTTAAAAATTAAATCATTTATTTTGATATGTGCTCTTTTTCTGAATAACATCTCTAGAAACAATGTATTTCTTACAATATATCAAAAATACATTTATAAGAATTTACTGTCAACATATGAAAATCAAATTTATTTGCAAATGATTAATACCTCTTGGGGACTTTTCAATGTTGCTATTATGTACTTGCTGTTGTTGTTTTTCTGTGGAAATTATTTTTTTGAACTCTAATATGTATATTTTCAATTACAGTTGGCATATAATATCATATTAGTTTCAGGGGTACAACATAGTAATTAGAAATTTATATAGCTTACAAAGTGATCACACTGATAAATCTAGTAACCATCTGACACTATACATAGATATTGACTATGTTCCTTATGGTATACTTTATATCTCAATAACTATTTTGTAGCTACCAGTCTGTACTTCTTAATACCTTCCTTTTTTTCACAAATTCCCCAACTTCCCTCCCATCTGGCAACTATCAAAATGTTCTCTGTATCTATGAGTTTCTTTCTGTTTTGTTGATTTGTTTATTTTGTTCTTTAGATTCCACATGTAAGTGAAATCACATGGCATTTGTCTTTCTGTGTCTGACTTATTCCACTCAACACAATACTCTCTAGGTCCATCCATGTCATTGAATATATGTACCATCTCTTCTTTATCCATTCATCCACTGATGGTCATTCAGGTTGCCTCTATATTTGGCTATTGTAAATAATGCTGCAATGAACATATAAATTCACATGTTTCTTCAAAGTAGTGTTTTGGGTTTCTTCAGATAAATACCCAAAAGTGGGATACTGGGTCCTTCTTTGTTTATTGTTATAGCTTTTGCTTTAGGAACTATTTTGTCTGGTATAAATATTCCTATCCCAGATTTTTTGTTTGTTTCTATTTTCATGAAATATGTTTTTCCATCCCTTTGCTTTCAGTCTATGTGTGTCTTTTAATCTCAAGTGAATATCTTGTAAGCAGCATATTAAGAGTCTTGTTTTCTCATAATTTAGCCACCCTAACTTTTGATTAGAACACCTAATCCATTTACATTCAAAGTAATAGTTGATAGATATGTAATTATTGCCATTTTATTACTCATAATTTTTTTTTTAATCTTTTTTCCCCTTCTTTTTAAAGAGGTCCTTCAAACATTTCCTGTAATACTGGTTTGGTGTTGAACTATTTTAGCTTTTTCTTGTCTAGGAAGCTTTTTTATCTGTCTTATTATAAATGATAGCTTTGCTGGGCAGAGTAATCTTGATTGTAGAGTATTGCTTATCATCACTTTGAATATTTCCTGCCAATCTCTTCTGGTCTTCAAAGTTTCTTTTGAGAAATCAGCTAACAGTCATATGGATGTTTCCTTATAGGTAACTAATTGCATTTTTCTTGCTGCTTTTAAGATTTTTTCTTTGGATTGGATTAAACATGGCAGAGTGAGAGATGTCCCTAGATCTCTCCCCTTGAAACAACAATAAGTTGAACATCTAAAACTCAACAAAAACACCCAAACTACACACCAGAATGTCTGAGTGTGGGATCTGCGCATATGAGCTACCATAGGTCAGAAGAACCCTTGTTGTTGAATGGTGGACTGGGAGAGACAAAGAAGCTGCTCTCGCAGCTGCTGGAGTTCCCTGTAGGAAGAGGAGGAGAGGAGAAGGTGCAGTGACTTCCCTGAACAGCCCTGCCTGGGAGTGCTATGAGCTCCACATGGACAGCGACAGTGCCCAGTCATCAGAGCAGAAGGCAGAGAAACAGGGAAGGCAGAAAAGAGGGGACGGCAGAGAAACAACAGTTGATATTTATCAGCCGCGGTTGCAAAACCGAGGCTGAGCAGCAGATTCCATCCCCTAAACAAGAGGGCTCCTCCCCCTCATAACCTCTGACACCACGGAGCCTCAGGGGAATCTAAGCAAACACTACCGGAACTATTGCTAACACTGACAGGAACAAAAACTAAGGGTAGCGAGCATGATTAAACATCTATAAAGAAAACAAAAAAGACATTATTAAAACTTTACATAAAGCAGAGACCCAAGAGGTTTAGACACCACCTGCTGGAAACCAAAAGAAAAACACCTTCTTTGCAACAGGCTAGGGACCATTATATGATAAATCTTTCTGGAGGAAAAAATAAAGCATAACACATTTCCATTAACATCCAGGCAGAGAAATAATCCATTAAACACCATGAACAACCAAGAACGACAAGGAAGCTTAGAAGGAAAGAGAAAAATCTACAGAAAATAAGCTTACAGACATAGAAATATGTGACTTAAATGAAAGAGAATTCAGGATGGTACTTCTGAAAAAACTCAATGAAATCTTAAATGAGTCATATCAACAATTTCGGGAACTAAACAAACAACTAGGTGAGCAGAATGAGTTCTTTATCAATGAGATTGAAACCCTCAAAAAGAACTGAATACACCTTCTGGAGGTAAAGAATACACAGCAAGAGTTGAAAAATGAAATAACAAGCTTGGGAAATAGAGTCGACCAAATGGAGGAAAAGATTGGTGATATCGAAGACAGAAATCTAGAAATAAATCAGAAGGAAGAAGAGAGAAGACAAAGAATGAAAAATAATGAAAGAGAAATACAAGAACTAGCTGATACCATCAGGAGAGGAAACATAAAAATAATGGAAATTCTTGAAGGGAAGGGAAAGGAGCAGGGATTAGAAACCACTGTCAGACAAATAGTTGACGAGAATTTTCCAAATCTAAAGAATGAGCTGGAGCTTGGAATTCAATAAGTAAAGAACACCCAATGTTCTCAACTCAAAAAGGTTGTATTAAAATTATCAAAAATCAAAAACAAAGAAAGAATTCTCAGGGCAGGCAGGGAAAAGAAGACAGTAATCTATAAAGGAAAACCCATTAGATTGTGGTTGGAATTGTCAGCACAAACCTTACAAGCCAGAAAAGAGTGGAATCAAATATTCAAACTATTAAATGAAAGGAACAACTAGCCTAGAATAATGTATTCAGCCTAGCTCTCCTTTAGATATGAAAGAGAAACAAAGACCTTTCCAGACATACAAAAATTGAGGTAATTCTCCACTATGAGGCCTGCACTACAGAAAATACTGAAAGAGGTCAGCTCACCTAAAACAAAATTGCAAAAAAAAAAAAAAAATACATAATTAGGAGTAAGATGACTACCAAGCTGATAAAAGCAACCTTACTAGGAACAAGGCATTATAAACTTAAAATAAGAAGAGATGTGTTATAGCAAGATACTAATGAACATTCAGCATGCATAGGGACAAATTGAGATAACAATGACTGTAAAGGGGAGGATTCAAAGATCCAAATTCGCAAAGGGGAATGGAGATAAGGCACACACAGAAGAAAAGGGATCGCTGTATATATAAAGCTATCTTTTACATATATGTAATGGTAACCACACACCAAAGATTCAGAACTGTTGTATATAACATAAAATCAGAAGGACCAGAGATAAAACCCACAAAAGCCAATCAAAATAAAGAAAACAGAAACACAAGGACAAGGAAGCAATGGAAACACAGAGCTACCAGAGAGCACAAGATAAAATGGCTATAAGAAGACCTCATATTTCAATAATCACTCTAAATGTAAATGGACTGAACTCACAAATAAAAAGGCAAAGAGTTGCAGATTGGACCAAAAAACAAGATCCAACCATATGCTGCCTACAGGCGACACATCTCAGTTACAAAGACAAATATAGAGTTAAAGTGAAAGTGTGGAAAATGATATTTCAAGCAAATGACATTCAGAGAAAAGCAGGAGTAGTGGTACTAATAACGATCGAAAGAGACTTCGAAATAAAAAAAAAGGTAAAGAAAGATACTGAGTGACATTTCATACACCAAGAAGACATAACAATTATTAATATCTACGCTCCCAATCAGTGAGCGCCGAAATATATAAAGTTATTACTAAAAGAACTAAAGAGATAAACAGACCAAAACACTATCGTAGTAGGGGACCTAAATACCCCACTATCATATATGGACAGATCATCCAAATAGAAAGTCAATAAGGAAATAACATCCTTAAATGACTCATTAGATCAACTGGACATAATTGACTTTTACAGAGCCTTTCATCTCAAAACAGATGCTTACGCATTATTCTCTAGTGCACATGGAACAATCCCAAGGATTGACTACATACTGGGACACAAAGATAACCTCAACAAATATAAGAGAGTTGAAATCAAACCAACCATATTCTCTGATCATAGTGCTTTGAAACTAGAGATCAACTGTAAAAGGAAAGAGGAAAGAACCAGAAATACATGGAAATTAAACAACATACTACTGAAAAATAACTGGATCAGAGAAGAAATAAAAAGAAAGATAAAAAAAATATATAGAAACAAATGATAATGATAGTACAACATATCAAAACTTTTGGGACAAAGTAAAAGCGGTAATAAGAGGAAAGTTCATATCTGTGGGTGCCAGGTCTGACTGGCCTAAGGTCTGTTATTATCCAAGGCCTGGCTGATCCAAGACCTGACTGGCCCAAGGTCTGGCTGGTCCAATGTCTAGCTGTGATCCAGGACCGCAGCAAGGAATAGGACCCCAGACTTAGAAAATATGTAAACATTCTTCAGCTTATTGCATCATGCATGTGTGGCTGAATGCGACTTTGTACTCTTTTATGTGAGGAGCCATGCGGTCCCCTGGAGAGAAGAGAAGGGGAGAACAAGGGGGAGAGCAGAAGAGGAACAAACAAAAGGGAGCAGAAGAAGTGAGTGCAAGACTGCATGTCCCATGCAATACACTGCACTCCTACTAGAACTGCACTTTCCAAAAGAAGCGCACTCTGCATAATAAGGTTGGTGTCTGCTGTTTCATCCTCATGTCTGTGTGCTGTGCATTCTCCCAACTGAGCCTCACACTATCTTCCCTTCTGGGAAAGCAAAACAAATGACCCTGATAATAGGTGTAGTTGACACGATCGAGCCACTTAGCATCAGCTCTGACAATATAAGCCTACCTTCAAAAATAAGAACGAGCACAAATAAACAACCTAATGCTTCAACTTAAAAAAAAAAAAAAAAAAAAAGAACAAATAAAACCTAAAGTCAGCTGATGGAAAGAAGTAATCAAAATTAGAACAGACATAAATAAAATTGAAAACAAAACAAAACAAAACCAAAAAACAATAGAAAAAAATGCATCAAAGAGCTGGTTCTTTGAAAAGGTTAATAAAATTGACAAACTCCTGGCTAGAGTCACTAAAGAAAAAAGAGAAAGGCCACAAATAAACAAAATCAGGGTTGAAAGAGGGGAAATTACGCAGAAATAAAAAGGATCATACAAGAATACTATGAAAAATTATATAACATCAAATTTAAGAATCTAGAAGAAATGGACCAGTACTTAGAAAAATACAACTTTCCTAGACTGAATCAAGAAGAACCTGAAAATCTAAAGAGACCGATCAGCAGTATGGAAATTGAAAGGATCATCAATAACCTATCAAAAAAGTAAAAGTCCAGAACTAGATGGCTTCACTAGTGAATTCTACCAAATATTCAAAGAAGATTTAATACTTATCCTCATCAAACTCTTTCAAAAAATCGAAGAGGAAGCAATAGTTTATAACTCATTTCATGAAGCCAATATTACTCTGAAATCAAAACCTGGTAAAGATAACACGAAAAAAGAAAACTACAGACCAATATCTCTCATGAACACAGATGCAAAAATCCTAAATAAGATACTAGCGAACCAAATACAGCAACATATTAAAAAGATTATACATCATGATGAAGTGGGCTTCATGCCAGAGGCATGAACATATGCAAATCAATTGATGTGATACACCACATAAACAAAGTAAAAAATAAGAAGCATATGATCATATCAATAGATGCAGAAACAGCCTTCAAGAAGAAACAGGACCCACTTATAATAAACAAACAAACAAACATACAAAAACTTAACAAAATCAATAATGAAGGAAAGTACCTTAATATAATAAAGGCCATCTATGACAAACCCTCAGCCAACATTATGCTTAATGGTGAAAAACTAAAAATCTTCTCTCTAAATTCAGGAACAAGGGAAGGCAGTCCACTATCACCACTGTTATTCAATATAATGTTGGAGGTCCTAGCAAGTTCAATCAGGCAAGAGAAAGATATAAAATGTATCTAAATAGGAAACAAAGAAGTCAAACTGTCATTATTTGCAGATGACATGATTCTCTACACTGAAAACACTAGACTCCACAAAAACACCTGTTGAAACAATAAGCAAATACAGCAAAGTTTCTGGATACAAAATAGATGTTCAAAAATCCATATAGTTTCTTTAATAATAAAGTGTTAAGAAAAGAAGTGGAAAAATAATTACTTTTGTAATTGCAACAAAAAGAATTAAATATCTAGGAATAAAATAAAATCTAATGAAACATGTGAAGGACCTATATAATGAAACAAATAAGGCCCTATTAAAAGAAATCAAAGAAGATACAAAGAAATGGAAAAAAATATTTTGTGTTCTTGGATTGAAAGAATCAACATAGTTAAAATGACCTTATTACCTAAAGCCTTATATAGATTTAATGCAATCACCATAAAAATCCCATTGGCATTTTTTAAAGAAATAGAATAAAAAATCATCAGATTTTGGTGGGAGCACAAAAGACTCCGAATTGCCAAAGCCATCCTGAGGAAAAAGAATGAGGCTGGAGGCATTACTCTACTCGACTTCAAATTATGCTACAAAGCAACAGAAATCAAAACGGCATGGCATTGGAAGAAAAATAGACATATGGACGAGTGGAACAGAATCAAGAGTCCAGAAATAAACCCATATTGATATGGGCAAATAATTTTTGACAAAAAAGGCAAAAACAGACAATGGAGAAAGGAAAGCCTCTGCAATAAACAGTGCTGGGAAAACTGGAAAGCCACCTGCGAAAGAATGAAACTAGACTGTCGTCTATCATCATACACCAAAATTAGCTTGTCTATCACCACACTCCAAAATGGATTAAGGATTAGAATATAAGACCTGAAACAATAAATTGCATAGAAGAAAACATAGGAACTAAACTCATGGACCTTGGACTTAAAGAGGATTATATGAATTTGACCTCAAAAGCGAGGGAAGTAAAAGCTAAAATAAATGAATGGGACTACATTAAACTAAACAATTTCTGCTCAACAAAAGAAATTTCAACAAGGTAAAGAGACAACCATCCACATAGAAAATGTATTTGCAAGTAACGCTTCCGATAAGGGCCTAATGTACAAAATATACAAAGAATTCATATGACTCAATAACAACAACAAAAACCCAAACAATCTAATCAAAAAATGGGCGGAGGACCTGAACAGACACTTCTCCCTAGAGGACATACAAATGGCCAACAAATATATGAAAAGATGCTCAACATCGCTAGCTATTTGAGAAATGCAAATCAAAACCGCAATGAAATACCATCTCACACCTGTTAGAATAGCTATAACCAACATGGCAATTAATAGCAAATATTAGAGAGGATGTGGAGAAATGAGACCCCTCGTACACTGTTGATGGGACTGCAAATTGTTAGAGCCACTATGGAAAACAGTATGGAGGATCTCAAAAAACTAGGAATTTATCTACCATATGATCCAACAATCCCTCTACTGGATATTTACCCCAAAGACTTGAAAACTCATATCTGTAAAGATATTTGCACACCGATGTTCATAGCAGCACTATTCACAGTGGCCAGGACATGGAAGCAACCCAAGTATCCTACAATAGATGGTTGAATAAAGAAGCGGTGGTACATATGTACAATGGAATATTACTCAGCCATAAGAAGAGATGAAATACTGCCATTTGCGACAACATGGATGGACCTTGATATAATCATTCTAAGCAAAATAAGCCAGACAGAAAAGGTTGAAAAATCACATGATATCATGTATACGTAGAATATAAAAATAAAAGCAACAAATGAGCAGGACAAACAAACAGAGACTCATAGACATGATCAATGCACTAGTGGGTACCAGGGGGAAGGGGAGAGGTGGTACGAGAGAAAAAGTAAAAATGTAAAATGTTAGAAATAAAAATCAATCAATCAATCAATCAATCTTATTACAGAAAAAAAAAAGATTTTCTCTTTGTCTTTAACCTTTGGCTTTTTAATGATGTGTCATAGTGTGGGTTTCTTTGGTTCATCTTGTTTGGTATTCTCTGTGTATCCTGGGTTTGTATGTCTGTACCCTTCACCAGGTTAAGAAAGTTTTTTTATCATTATTCCTTCAATTTATTTTTTTCATTGTTCTATTGTAAATTGAAAAATAACTTTTCAATTTATTTTTTCATTGTTCTCTTTCTGGTCCCCCTATGATGCAAATGTTAGTACTCTTGGTGTTGTCCTAGAGGCACCTTAAAGTATCCTGATTTTTTTTTTGGATTGTTTTCTTGTGACTCTTCTGATTAGGTGTTTTCTGTTATTTTGTCTTCTAAATCGCTGATTCAATCCTCTGCTTTATCTAATCCACTATTGATTTTTCCTAAGATATTCTTCATTTCAGTTATTGTATTCTTCATTTCTGACTGGTTCTTTTTAATATTTTTTTAATCTCTATTTTTATGTTTTC
>NW_006435066.1:131078-142110 GCF_000325575.1 Pteropus alecto | reverse complement strand
TTTATTTATATTTTTTTAATATATTAGGCAGGACTGCTATGTCTCCCAGTTTTAGTAGAGCTGCCTTATGTAGTAGCTGTCCTGTGAGGCTCAATAACACTGTCTTCCCTGGTCACCAGAGCCAGGTGCTCCAAGTGTGTTACTTGTATGGGTAGTGTGTGTCCTCCTATTTTAGTTGAGCTTTGGTTTCTGTTTGCATATCAATGAGAGGAACTGGCTCCCAGGTTAATTGGTGGATGATGACTGCAGTGGAGGAACTGTTGTGCAGTGGCTGACCCTATGGAGCAGGATTCACTTTAGCAGGGCTCTGATGCCTTCCCAGTCTTCCCTTTGCATATGTTGTTCTTGGATTTGGCCCCAGATGATGCTCTAGCTCAGAGGAAAGCCAGTTACCAGATATGTAGGCCAGTTTCTCCTGAGAGGGACCTCACTGCAGCCAAAGTTCAGCAGTAGCCCATACCATGACTTGAAATTATTTACTAAAGCAAATTATGAGTGATACAATGTAATAATGAACTATAAAGTCACTTTAGTTATGAATTATGAATGAGAGGGCTATTAAAAACTATTCAGGTAGTGTCTAGATTTTCAGAAAAAAACATGATAGTACATTATATGGCTACTCTCAAACTTCCTCAGGTCTTGATTAAAATAGAATATTACGTTGTTGTTTATAAATATGCAGTTGTTTTATCTCCATAAATACAGAATATGTATGAAAACCATCAAAATTTTTGTTGCCCTCTCTGTAAAGCACCTCTTCTGTATTTATAGCAAGTTGTATTGTGTGGACCATGCTTATGGATTCTAAAAAAGTGAAATGTAGTCAATTCTAATTCAAAGTAATCTATTATAGCCATACATACATTTTAAACATTTGCACAATGTGTCTGTACTTTAAATCACAAAAATATAATTGAAAACATTTACAAAAAAAAGATGTCATATATAAAAAGAAAGATTCAGAAAAATCTTATGCACATTTTTCATATATCTGCCTTCTTTTATAATGGAGTCACAATCTTTGCAGATATTGATTTCATCATAGAAAAGACAGGAAAGCTTTCAAGGCAGTCATATTATTTTCCTCTTAAGATTTTACCCTTCAATTAATGTGGTCTGTGCTCTGATTCTCTTGGCCTTAATTTGTTTATTGCTACTTTCTACTTGCTTGTTCTCCTTGACTTTGTCATTGAAAAATATGCAACATTGACATTTACTTTCCTTCATAATCTTATGAATTCATGTCCCACAAATATGACCACGATGACCACCTGCAGTTGTTTGAGAAAACAGCATACCTGTGCATCTTTTCAGTCTCTTTTTTCATGGCTCATAATTTCTAATGACATGCCAGTTAATTGTATAATAAACACAGATTTGATAGTGGAGCATTATAACAAACACCTAGATTTCAGAAAATCTTACTTGATATTTTTATATAAAAACTATTTAACTTTAAAATAAGTGTGAAATTAGGAGAACTATATGAAGACTAGCTGAACAGAACTCCTATAACTAAAGATATAAAGACGAGGCCGTATTGATTGGTAGAAGGAACAGAGACGTAAAACAGTCTGGCCCCACACCCACATGTTGTAATTGAGCATTTGGAGGAATATTTTGGTTATGGATGTCCCCCCTGAATGAGCGAGGAACCGCAGCCCCACTTTGGGCTTCCCAACCCAGGGTTTAATTGCTGGGAAGAAGAGTCCCCACAGCATCTGGCTGTAAAAACCAGCAGGGTGAGACAGAATGCTAATGGAAACACAGATATCTTCTTAAAAGTACCCCACATAGACTCACTTGTTTTCAAGCCCTCACTCTGGGCTTTAGTGGAGAGACAGTGACTTGGGAGGTCTGAGGAAAGACTGAGTTGTGTGGCTTCAGAGTGAGGGCTAGAGGGACAGCTGCAGTTATCTCTGTGCTGAGCCCTCTACCTGTGCAGCCTGTAGGTAGCACCATCTTTTCTGTTTTGAGCCCTTTTACCATATAACCAAATCTGAATCTGCATTGGCCACCCATTCCACCTAAGTTACTCCTTGGTACCCTACCCACCCAACATTCACACTATTGAAGGCATTTTAGGCAGCTGGACAACCAGCTCCACTTCATACACCGCAGAAGGCTCTTTTAGCAGCAGCCAGTCAGCCTCCACTTGCGAGCTACCAGAGGTACTTTTAAAAGTGGCAGGCAACCGGCCCCAAACCATGCTTCATTCTTTCTTGAGCAATTCTGAGGGGCCTCAGGCCCAAGGCAAAGAGTACTGGCTTTGATGTGCTCTGAGCATTTGGTGAAGTGACTCTAAACTCAGCACTAGCGTGAAACCTGAATCTACATTAACCTGGTGAACATCACTTGTCCCATCCTGATGACTTCTTAAAATCCTGCCTCATACAACTCACGTACTGCATGAGACTCTTTCAATGGCTGAGCCTTCTAGAAAGTTGTCAGGCCTTGGGGTGACCTGGGCCTACTGGCCCTTTCGTGGAGCTATCCTAGCACTTGTCTTCTGGCAGCTGGCCTTGGTTCCCAGCATGGTCTGTCCCACATGCCTCCAGGTCAAACACAGGAAGCAACCAACTACAAATTGTTGTGTAGTTTCTACTAGTTAGCCCTGGGTTGGTAACAGGCAGTGACTTACATTGGCTTGCATAAGAGGCCTTTTCAAGTGACCCCAGAACCAAAACACTCAAAGGCTTGTTTCAGACCACAGCAGAACACTACCTAATACTCCATAAATGGTATACCAAAGGGTGGTCTCAATAGGCATACAAGCCTGCTGGAGAGAATTTAATGTTGTGAGGTCAACTCCCAAAAAGCAGCTCATACACAGTGGCCATGGCTGATTCTCACAACCAGTCTACTTGAGAGTGAATTCTATTCTCTGATGTGCTAACGGCAATCAAGGCTTAAATACAAAAGGAAGGTACACACGACCCACATAAGTGTCATTCCTGGAGCACCTGAAGCAGGTGATCAAGAAGAGTGTATCACTGGACCACACAGGGCACCTACTACATAAGGTAGACATAGAATATTTACCTAATATATAGAAAGAAATACAGAGAAGCAGCCAAAAAGAAGAAACAAAGGAATATGTTCCAAATAAAAGAACAGGAGAAAACTCAAAAACAAACAAACAAACAAACAAACAAACAAACAAAAACAACAACAAAACCCTGAATGAAATGGAAGCAAGGAACCCAGCCAGATACAGAGTTGAAAACACTGGTTATAATGATGCTCTAGGAGCTTAGTAAAAGCTTCAATCAAGAAATAGCAAGCATAAAAAATGACATAGAAACCATAAACAAGAATCAGTCAGAAATGAAGAATACAATAACTGAAATGAAGAATACACTAGAAGAAATCAACAGCAGATTAAATAAAGCAGAGGACTGAACCAATGATTTGGAAGACAAGGTAGGAGAAAACACCAAATGTGAACAGGAAAAGGAAAAACAAATTAAAAAAATGGGGATATTTAAGGGACCTCTAGGACAACAAAGCGTAACAACATTCTCATTATAAGGAAACCAGAAGAAGAGAGAGATCAAAGAATTGAGAACCTATTTGAAGAAATAATGACTGAAAACTTCTCTAATCTGGTGAAGGAAATGGACAAAAAACAAGTTCAAAAAGTACAGAGATTCTCAAAGAAGATGAACCCAAACAAACCCACATTAAGGCACATTATAATTAAAATGTCAAACATTAAAGACAAAGAGAATCTTAAAAGCAACAAGAGAAAAGCAATTAGTTACTTACAAGGGAGATCCCATGAGACCATCAGCTGATTTCTCGACAGATACTTTGCAGACTAGAATGGATTGGCAGGAAATATTCAAAGTGATTAAAAGCAATGACCTACAAACAAGACTACTCTGTCTAGCAATGCTCACATTTAAAATTGAAGGTGAGATAAAGAGCTTCCGAGACAAGAAAAAGGTAGAGGAGTTTATCACCATCAAACCAGTATTACAAGAAATGTTAAAGGGAATTTTTTAAGAAGAAGAAATGTGGGGGGACATAAATATGAATATTAAAATGTCAATAACTATGTATCTATCAATAATCACTTTACATATAACTGGATTAGTTACTCCAATCAAAAGACAGGGTAGTTGAATAAATAAGAAAACAAGACCCAAACCTATGCTGTCTGCCAGAGACTCACTTCAGATCAAAAGACACACAGAAACGAAAAGTAAAGAGATGGAAATAATATTTTATTCAAGTTGAAAAAATAAATTGGGTTAGCAATACTTATATCAGACAAAATAGACGTTGAAACCAAAACTATAATGAGGAAAAATGAAGCACATTACATAATGATAAAAATATCAATTCAACAAAAGCCTATAACTCTAGTAAATATCTATGCATCCAACATTGGAGCACCTAAATACATAAAGCAAATATTCACTGACATAAAGAGAGAGATCAATAGTAATACAGTCACAGAAAAGGACTTTAACACTCCATTGACACCAATGGACATTTTGCTGAGACAGAAAATTAAGAACCCAAAAAGCACCAATGGACAGATCTTTCATACAGAAAATCAATAAGGAAACAGTGGACCTAAATGACATTGAAGACCAGATGAATTTAATTGATATTTTTTAGAGCATTTCACCCCAAAGCAGCAGAATACACATGGAACATTTTGCGAGATAGACCACATGTTAGACCAAAAAATACATGTCAATAAATTTAAGATGATTGAAATCATATCAACCATCTTCTTTTACTGTAATGGCATGAAACTAGAAATCAATTACAAGAAAAAAACTGAAAAGCACACAAAAAAATGGAGGTCAAATAACATGCTACTATACAGTGAATGGGTTAACAATGAGATCAAGAAAAAAATACAAAATACCTTGAGACAAATGAAAATGAAAACACAACCCTAAATCTATGGGACACAGTGAAAGCAGCCATAAGAGGTAAATTCATAGCAATACAGGCCTACCTCGAGAAACAAGAAAAATCTCAAACAAATTAACCTTACACCTAAAGGAACTAAAAATTAACAACAAACAAAGCTCAAAGTTAGTAGAAGAAAGAAAATAATGAATATCAGAGTGGAAATAAACAAAATACAGACTAAAAAATAATACAAAAGATCAATGAAACCAAGAGCTAATTCTTTTAAAAGATAAACAAAATTGTTTAACCTTTAACCAGACTCATCAAGACAAAAAGAGGGAGTACCTAAATAAATAAAATTAGAAATTAAACAGGAGAAGTGACATTTGACACCACAGAAATATAAAGAATTATAAGAAAATACTATGAAAAATTTTATGGCAACAAATTAGGCAACCTGGAACAAATGGGTACATTCCTAGAAACATATAATCTTCTAAGACTGAATCAAGAAGAAACAGAAAATCTGAACTGAATGATTACTACTAATCAAATCAGATCGGTTATCATAAAAAGCCCCAACAAACAAAATTCCTGAACCAGGACTTCACAGGTGAATTTTACGAAACATTCAAATAATAACTAACATCTATTCTCCTCAAGATACTACAAAAAATTAAGACCAGGGAAATCTCCCAAACTCATTTTACAAGGCCATCATTAACCTGATCCCAAAATAGACAAATAAATTATAAAGACATAAAGAAAACAAAATTATAGGCTGATATCCTTGATGAGCATGGATGCAAAAATTCTTGACAAAATATTAGCAACCCAAATTCAGCGAGACATTAAGAAGGTCATACACTATGAACTAGTTGGACTTATTTCTGGAATGCAAGTTTGATTTAATGTTTGCGAATCAACTAATGAAATACAACACATGAAAAAATTAAAAGATAAAAATCATATGATCATATCAATAGATGCAGAAAAGTGTTTGACAAAATCTAGCATCCATTTGTGATAAAAAACAAAACAAAACAAAAAACTCTAAGCAAAGTGAGAATAGAGGGAACATACTTCAACATAATAAAGCCATATATGAAAAACATCTAACATCATACTAACTGGGGAAAAGCTAAAAATGTTTTTCTTAAGTTGAGGAATAAAACAGGAATTTCTACTTTCTTTAACATAGTATTGAAAGTCTTAGCCATAGCAATCAGAAAAGAAAATAAAGAAGACATCTAAATTGGAAAGAAAAAAAATGAAAATGTCATTATTTGCAGATGACATGATACTGTATATAAAGAACTCCAAATATTTCACCAAAAAACTATTAGAACCAATAAATAAACTCAGTAAAGTATCAGGATATAAAATTAATATTCAGAAATCCATTGCTTTTTTTATACACCAATAATGAACTATCAGAAAGAAAATTAAGAAAACAATCACATTTACAATTGCATAAAAAATACCTAGAAAAAAAATTTAACCAAAGAAGTAAAAGGCCTATATTCAGAAAATTATAAGACATTGAAGAAAGAAATTAAAGAAAATTCAAAACGTGGAAGCATATACCATGTTCATGGATAGAAAGAATTAACATTATTAAAATGTCATACTTCCCCAAACAACCTATAATTCAATGCAATTCTATCAAAATACCAATGGCATTTTTCACAGAACTAGGATAAATAATTCTGAAATTTATATGGAAACATAAAAGATCCTGAATAGCCACAGCAATCTTGAGGAAGAACAAAGTTGGAGTTATCAAGTTACCTAATATCAAACTATACTACAAGGCTATAGTAATCAAAACATCATGGTACTAGAATAAAAACAAACACATAGATCAATGAAACAGAAAGGAAATTCCAGAAATAAACCAACACCTACATGGTCATTTAATCTATGACAAAGATGGCAAGAATATACAATGGCGTAAAGACAGTCTATTCAATAAATGGTGTTGGAAAAATTGAACAGACACATGCAAAAAAATGATACTAGATTACATTTTACACTATATACAAGAATAAACTCAAAATGGATTAAACACTTAAAGGTAAGATCTGAAACTATAAAACTCCTAGAAAAAAATATAGGCAGTAAACTCTTTGACATTGCTCTTAGTAATATTTTTTTTTTTTTCTGATTATATCCTTGGGCAAGAGAAACAAAAGAAAAAAATAAACGAATAGGACTACATCAAACTAAAAATTTTTGCAAAGCAAAAGAAATCATCGACAAAACTGAAAAGACAACTTACTGAATGGGAAAAGATATTCACCAATAATCCATCTGTTAAGAGGTTAATATCCAGAATTTATTTAAAAAACAAAACAAAACAAAACAAAACAAAAAACCTCATACAACTCAACACCAAAAACAACAACAAAAACAATTCAATTAAAAAATGAGCAGAGAACCTAAATAGACATTTCTCCAAAGAGGAGCTATGGATGGCCGATAGACATATGAAAAGATGCTCAAGGTCATTAGTCATCAGAGAAATGTAAATTAAAACCATAATGAGATATCACCTCACCTCTGTCAGAATGACTATCATCAGTAAATCAACAAACATCCAGTGTTGGTGAAGATGTTGACAAAAGAGAGCCCTCGTGCACTGCTGGGATTGCAAACTGGTACAACCACCAAGGAAAACAGTTTGGAGTTTTCTCAAAATATTAAAAATAGAACTACCTTATGACCCAGCAATTTCACTTTTGGGTATTTATCCAAAGAAATTCAAAACACTAATTAGAAAAGATATATGCATCCTTATATTTATTGCAGTATTATTTACAGAGGCCAAGCTATGGAAGCAAGCTAAGTGCCCATCAATGGACAAATGAATAAAGAAGATGTGGTACATATATACAATGGAATATTACTCAGCCATAAAAAAAAAAAAAAAATGAAAACTTACTATTTGCAATAAGATAGATGGGCCTAGAGGGTATTATGCTAAATTAAATAAGTCAGATAGAGAAAGACAAATACCATATGATCTCACTTATATTTGAAATCTAAAGCACAAAATAAATAAACAAATGCAACAGAAATAGACATATATACAAATTGATGATTGTCAGATTAGAGGGAGTTTGGGGGGCTAAGTGAAAGAGGTGAAGGGATTAAATAGTACAAATTGGTAATTACAAAATAGTCATGGGTATATGAAATATGTCATAGGGAATATAGTCAACAATGTTGTAATAACTATGTATAGTGCCAGGTGGATACTACATTAATCTGAGGAAATCGCTTCCTAAATTTTATAAATGTCTAGCCACTATGCTGTACATCTGAAACTAATACAAAATAAGACTGAACATCAACTTTAACTGAAAAATTCAAAAAAATAATTTAAAAATGTAATCAAATTTCAAAGAGATTATTTCTGAATTTACCCAAAATTACGGAGGTACTATATTTCATACATTCTAAGATGGGCTCATTTCATTTTAATGCATTTCTGAAATTGAGATACTATTTACAATCAATAGTGTCTTAATTTGATGAAATTCAGTAACAAGAACATTGAGGCAGAGATTTGGACCCTGACTTGTTAAATCCAATCCCTTTTGATCCTCTACATAATTGCATTACAACTGTTAGATGCAATAATTCAAAATTTGACTTAGATCCCAGTTCTTATAAATTTCAAAGCCAGATAAAATTTTTATTTTCCTATTGATTGAGTATGAAATCAGCCTGTCAAAAATACAAAAAAAAATAATAATACAATGTTTTTAAATAGCTACATTATTCTATATATATAGAGAGAAGATACCTCAACTCTCAAATTATATGATTTAGTGAAATCAATCAATTCATAAGTATAGCTGAAGTATACATTGACTGAAGAATTTATACACAATACCCTAGCAATTTAAGCATTGATGCCTAAAATCATTTGGCACCAGGTAACATTCATTACTCCTAATTTGGGGCGATTTTACAGATATGCCTAAATAAATACCGTGTAGAAAATCAACAATACTGACTTTATAGTTTAGTTTTTATATGACTTGGATTTACCACTGCATATTTTTAGACTTCAGATTGTCACATTTTACAACATAAAGGTTTGAATCATTTCGAAATATTCCAGTTCTAAACTCAAACTATCAATTTCTAACCTAGATATAAAGAAGAAAAAGAAGGATGAGGAAAAAAAATAAAATTAACCAACAGAAATTATCCAACAGGGTTGCTGCAAAAATACACTGGAAGGCAGTTGCATGAAGAGATTCTTTTTTTCTAGTGGAAAGCAAAGCATTGATATATAGTGTTCCTAACCTCAATTCAATGGTACCTCTTCAAAATTATAATGCAGAAGTCTTTTTTTCAATATGTATACCACCGAATTTATGAAACAGTAATTGAAGCAATGATGGTTTTTCTGGCAGGGTTACATTTTGATCTGTCTCTGAAATGTCTGTACTATATAGTCCTTATGCCACAGATGAGTCATTGAATGTCTTGGTTTGAATATTTGTAGAACATCATAAAGACAATGATTTGTGGTAGAAAATAAAATAAGATGAAAGTATAAAATTTAAAAATCATGAAAGGAGATAGTATTTATGAATATGTGTAGTTCTAAAGTTTATCATTATGTGACACAATAGAAAACAAACAAGGACATTTATGTTGATTTGCTTCTGAATTATATAAATTCATTGAAGTTAAAAAAAAAAAACCTTCAAACTGAAGGTTCAGCACGGTATAGCCAACAAATTTATGAGGTTTAAATAGAAAAGAAAAATATTAATGAACATATTCATTATCTTGTTTTATGATGAATAATAATTTTCTTATTAAAACAAAAAAATAGACTTCTATCTCTCTGGTATTCAGGTAGAATACTTACACTTCATGATAAACTCATATTAGGGAATAGCAGGAGAAAGTTTAAAGTATTTATGCTATGTAAAAATAACATTTTTATAACCATGGAATATCACAGCTAGGAGGGAACAAGGAGGTAAGGAAACAAAAATGTTAGAAAGTCTAAGTGGGTAACATTATAAAGGTCACTAGTTGGTTTAAAACAGAACCAAAACAATAGTGGCTATCATGAGACTGAAAAGAGATTAACATATAATGCCTACTCTTATATGGGCCTGGTATTGGGTCCTTTAAATAAATTGTCTCCTGTAATCTTTGTCATGACCTAGTGAGATAAGTACTATCATTATTTTCATTATCCCAATGATGCAACTGAGACTCACCCATGGTCAAATCAGTTTTGATGTATCAAGTTTAGTCTGAGTCCAAAGTTTTTACTCTTTCCATTATGCTGCTCTGCCTTTCATATTTTTCCCTGAATTCCAGTCTACCACTTGTTCTTCTATGTTATTTTGTTGATGTGTTTTTCTTTACCAGTAATAACAGAAGCTAAAAGTGCAAAAATATTTAAAACTGTGTCCTACCATAACATTTTATAGTATCTATTCCAAGATGCCTCCACTGCTTCACTTGAAATCTCAGCCATGTGTGTCATGCACATATAGAAACTGCATGAAGATGCGAAAGTGTAATAACTTTATAAGAGAGTGATAATAATGTACAAAGTCTTCCGGGCATATTATAGTTTAAACATGAGTTGAGTCTAGGATTAAGAAAAAAATTAAAGATACAAAGGGAATAGTATTGGACCATGGGTTAGGAAGACCAAGAAGGGTTGTGCTCTTAGCACAAGGATCACCTTGATTGAGACCTTATATAGGTATCCTCCTCCACCCTTAGTCTTCTCTGAATCTCAGAATTAGAAGACTGAAAAATTGAGGAATATAGGCTGTCAGAGATTTTCAAGTTGTTTTCCTCAAATTCACTTAGAGAAGGCAGAGGAGAGAGGAAAAGGAAGTATAGATCTGGCCAAGCTCCAGGACTCTCAATTTCACTGTAACTGCTGCAGCAGAGCTTTCATCTGCTTTGCATATTAGGCTTCTGGATAATATTTGATTCAAATAAAATATATTTCCATCAAAAAATTAAAAAAAAAATCTTTGATACTCTTTGAAGTTCAAATAATGTTGGTGCTTTCATCATATTTATAATAAAATCTGTTTTAATCTGACAAAAACAAAAATATGTTTAAGTTATAAGAACGCTTAGACTATATATATAT
>NW_006435066.1:127099-130969 GCF_000325575.1 Pteropus alecto | reverse complement strand
CAACATTTTTTATTGAACAAGTAATGTTTGTGATTTCTAGTGTCTGTCAGAGTATGAAGAAGAAATATAAAAGGAAACTATAAATTATACAATTTCATTTTGAAATAGTAATGAGAAAAACTCTACTCTAAAACCAGCCAAAAATAGAGCCAAAGAAGCTAATTAAATGAGTCCAAACCTGCAAAATATGTGCTTCTGACTGGCCTAATAGGAAAAAACTAGATTCTTTGTATAATTTTCTTTGCAATAATTGTTTTATCATTAATTTATTTTTAATCATAAATGTTTGTCCATAATAAGCCACTTTCATTTTTATTAGCAGAATCATATTACCATCTAGTGGTAAGACTGATGGTAATTACTGACTTAAAACAGGAAAAATATGGGACTAGTCCTTAGCTCCTATAACTTCCATACCTCGTGGTCTCTCTTAGGACCCTAATTTACTTCTATTTTAGTGTTAACACTGGACCAATCAAACTTTGTTGTTTTAAATGGTAGAATTAAACTAGAATAAGTATAACACACACCAGGATACAATCATTATCTTTAAAATATAACAACAAAGTGTAAGTATGGTTATACCTGTGAAATCTTTCTTTTCTCTCTATATATTTTGTCTATGACCTGAAATTTTGAAGTACATTTTTATACATCTGATGTAGATTTCTACTTGGATATCCTGCCAGCATTGTATATGCAGCATATTCCCAATTGCACTTGTCAGTGATTAGAAGCACTGCCTCTAATGTCAGTCAAGCCAGTAAAAAGATTGCAGCTTCCCACTTGTTATATGTGTGAACTAGGGTAACTTATGTAATCTCTCTAGGCCTCAGTTTACCCACATATAAATGAGGATAAGATTCTACTTAATCATATAGAGCTATGAGTTTAGTAGTGCCTGTCACAGAGTACATGTTCACTAAACTGATATTATTTTTATTAAGAGTATCACAATTTATTATTCCCATCACGCTAGAGAACACACTACAATTTTTAGTATTGTTAGTGGCACAACCTTTTCTCTCCTTTCCCAGATGTGAAACTACAGAGCCTTCTTTGACATCTCCTTCACTTCAACAATCTAATTTCTGTAGATTTATCCTTTGAAATGTCTTTTGCATCTATTGCAGCTCCAGTGCCCCCACCTTTGTTTAGGCCTTCAAGTCCCCCTTTCCTGAACTTGTGGACTATTATTATCTCTCTTTTGTCTTTATTTAGCCCATCCAATGCACTGGTATACTACTTGCACTAAAGTAATTAATCATGCCATCACTCTTAAAAAAAAAAAATCCTCCAATGTCTAAAAAAACAATGTCTTGTGTTTTATTTATTAAGGAATAAATTGAACTGAGTAAAAATTCTTACCCTACTATTTAAGTCATTCTTTAACAAGGTGTCTTGCCAACTTTAACTTATCAGGACTTTCTATGCCTATCCTAAGCTCAAGCCAAACTGAACTATTCACTGTCCCCAAAATATTTCACAAAACTTCACTTCTATGCTTTTGATTATCTTTTCCCTTCGCCTAGAAAGATTTTTGAATATACCTGTGCTTGTCAAGATTCTAAATATTTTAAAGATACTTTTATTCATTCAATAATATTTAAGTGCCCACTTTATGCAAAGTACAATTCTGGGAATAGTTGAAGTAAGTGGAAAGAGTTTAAGGGTTTATGTCAGAAAATCAGAGTTTAAACATTAGCTCTGTTTTTATCTAGCCATGGGGTATTGAAGTAGTTATCTCCTTTGCTTTACCTTCAGTTTCTTCATCTCTAAAAGTTTGTGTTAATAATAGTTGCTCACAGAATTGTTGTAAATAATGAATTAGATAAGGTATGAAAAAAGTATGCGGAAAACGCCTAGCACAGTGTGTCAGCCACGTGAATACACATTGAGTAAAATGTTACCTATTCTTTGAAGCCTTTATCTACCACTCAGGAAGATGTGTTTTCCTTTTTTTCCATAACATTTTTGAGAAGAAATATGAGATAAAAGTTAAGTGTGAGTTATTTTAGATTGAGATTCAAATGTCAGCTCAATACTTACTAGTATGTGAGCCTGAGAAAGCCACTTAATCTTTCTGATCCTCAGCTTCCTCCTCTTCAAACTGGAAAGAATAACAGCTATTACTCATAGAGTTCTTGTAAGATTAAATAATATGCATATAAAATGCTTTGACAATACCTATGTTATTGGTATCATAACCATTTTTAATATTTGTCTGATCTCTATTACTTAATTGCAATATTTCAAAGATAAGAGCTGTATTCTACTAATTTTTATATTATGCATAGTGTCATGCAGCTAGGATTGTCTCAATAAATATTTGTGGAATGACATTGAAAAACTAGCATTCATTCTTCAGGTATCATTGTACACGAGAGAGCGGAAAGCATAATGCTCAAATAGGATTACTTCAATAATCTCGGTGCCTGTTTCATATAACACTGAGATCAACTTAAACTTTTTTTAACGTGTGGTTTGTTAAAAATGTCAGAAATGTTTTACATTGCTTTCCTCCTTTCACATATAGAATATTCAAGTTTTCAATATCTTCGGCTCACAGAAAAAAAAACACAAATAATCAGAACTGGGACATGAAGGAACATAAAGAATCAAAGGCTCTAGAGGCAATGGGCAGATTATTGCTAGTAACCTTCCCAATATTTAGGCTTTGACTAAACACAGTAGTCCCTTTGCCACAAGCTTGCTGTTTTTCAGCCTCTCTTAAGTAAGAAAAAAATTAGAAGCATTTTATGATCCTAAAATGACTTTGCTAAGTGAATTATCCAATGCAACAGCAAATCTGTGACAGAGCTAAGAGTAGAATGCATGCTCATTCCACAGCTGAGAAGCTATCTCAGTGTTCTGACTATATTTATCAAGATTTCATTTAAAATATGATGTGGTTTTCTAAAAGAGCTAGAATTTCTATGAAAGTACAAAAATTTATTTTAAACCTCAGAATCAATTTACATTTCTGAAAACTCTAATGGCAATTACAAGATAATTGTTTACTTGCCTGTTTGTGAGAATGAAATATTATTCTGACAATTGTGTTATCTTCAATCAGATGCAGTTCACAGAAAGAATGTAAGAAACTCATCGGACCTCTGAGCTAACGTTCTAATCTATGGAAGTCAGTTGTACTAAGTAAAATTAATTGCCTAATTCAGAGATCATAATTCCTCTCATAGAAATGGTCTCAAATCCTTTTCTGTAGAGGAAGTGAAAAAGGCAGAGAACAAACTAATAAACTCACCAGCCATTTACTTTGAAAAATTCAGGTTTAAATTCCACAATTTCTGTTGACTCTTTAAGTTAAAATAAACATTACCAAAGAGATTTAAAGTTTTATTTTTACTTGCCTAGACAAAGCTAATATAGAATTTGCGATAATGGATACTCAAAGATAACATGACTATGCATCTGGAACAGGAATTGAGCTATACAGAAAACCTAGGCAAGAAATGTACAATCAGGTCTGAACACTCAAATGTGGAAATCATTTGAGTAAATCACTAAAACAGATTGTTACCATCTCTCCCTTGAGACATTTCAAATGCAGTATCTTTAAGAATCATATTCAATCTTAAGACTATTGTCTGGAATAATTTAGGAGAATAATGTCAAAGGTCAGGTAATAGACTAGATTAAGACTGGAGAGTCCTTCCATTTTTTTTCCTTTACAATTTATGATATAGTAAAATTTCAATTAACCAGAATATTTGGAGAAATTATTATCCTGAAAAATTTGATTTTTTTTTGTGTGCGTGTGTGTGAAATTTGAAAAAGGGAAAATATATAAAATTAGGGTCTAATTTTATAAATCTTTTATAATTTATCTGAATCTGACACATGAATACT
>NW_006435066.1:103655-126787 GCF_000325575.1 Pteropus alecto | reverse complement strand
AGAGATTTGAGTCTGTAGTTGAAAGAAGGGGTAGATTTGAACTGTGCAATCATCCACCAAAGCATTCTATAGTTCTTACCTTTAGTTTAAGTAAATACATCCTATAACATCAGGTGTAAAACTTTGCTTCTTCAAAAACAACTTTTTCCCTTAATTATTTTTCTCATGGTTTCCTATTACACACACACACACACACACACACACACACATATTGTACTAAATAATTATAATAACAATACCCAATATCTGCATTATCTCATGTAATCCCTAAACAAATCTTAGATGAAAGATATTTTCATTATCTTATGTTACAGATAAGGACACTGAGGCTTAGAGAGTTAGATAGCTTTACCAAGGTCTCATAGATATTGAGTTGAGCACTGGTCTAACTGCTTTCACATTCCAAAATTTTAGCCACAACATAGTTCTGCCTCTCTCTCTGATGATTTCATTTCCTCCTTTTAGCATAATTTTGTTTTTCTCTAGAGTTGTGTGCACATGTACATGTACAGGCAGACACACACACATCTGCTTGTTCAATCTTTTAATCAATGCAGAGCAAGATTAATGACATTGCCGTAGACCTCAGGTGCTTCTGACTACCTATAGTTTCTTCAATTTATCTTTTTCCCTCTCAGTGTATTCATTGTATACTGGTATTAGTTGGGAAAAATATTTGTTATACACATATATTCTGAATACTATGACATCATTCTTCTCAGTTATAGTAGTGGTGGGATCATAAAGCTCACAATAATTGACAGAATTTTAGGTAGAAAAGAGGCTCTAATTAATATTTTGGCATAATAAAATTTGCTACAATTATTTGGCAATGCTGACTGTTTTCTGATATTAGCATTTTTGAATTCTGGAAATATGCTGCCTATAAATCATTTAACTTTTATTTAGCTATACTTCTACTTAGAACAATAATGGAAGTGAAGATAAATAATGTGTATTCTGATTGTTGCTTTCCCACAAATATTTTTATAGTGTTGAGCAATGGATTTTTTTCTCTATTTCTCTCTATTTGTACTCAAATGTAAAGATCAACTTACAAGTCTATCATAAATGAATTTATATGTCATCTTTTTAAAGTTTCAGGTACTTGTCGTTTGAAAATCATATTCATAACCTGTCTGAGTTAGATATTATATATGATTGCTCTGTTTTACATCTGAAGAGCCTCAGAGTCAGAGAAAATGGGTGGTTGACCTCAAAATTGCTTATTCTTGCAAGAAGCAGGGCTAAATTTGTAACATGATGTTTTAATGCAATTCATTTCAGACTTTAATGTACTTAAAAATCATCCAGGGATCTTATTAAAATGCAAATTCTGATTTGTTAGGTTTGTAATGGAGTCTGAGAATCTATATTTCTAACATGCCCACTATTGACAATTATGGCCCATTGGACCCAGGGCCACATCTTGAGTAGCAAGAGATTAGATCAAGCTGTTGTTTATGATGAAACTCAGGAGAATAATTTAAACTATTTGCATAGATCAATTATTCATTCGTTTATGCTCAAACATCTACTAAGTTTGAAAATTTGTGGATAAAAATATAAATAAGCAGTAGTCCCCATCCTCAAATAATTGACAGTCAAATTTAAAAGTTAAACACTTCTACAAACGATTATATGATAATATAAGTAAGTATGCATGTGAGGTAATTTTGAAAAGTAGGCAACATTTCATTCTTTATATAATTACAAAAACTCAAATAATGAAAAGATATATAATATAAAAAGTGAGAGATTCATTCTCATTTTTAGTCTCACTCTTTATAAGTAACTGCTTTTTTTTCTAGTTTGTTGAGATATAATTAACATAGATCGCTGTATAAGTTTCAGATGTACAGCATAATGATTTGACTTACATATACTGTTGACTCTTGAACAACATGAGCTAAACTGTATGGGTCCACTTATATGTGGATTTTTTAAAATAAATGTATTGGGAAACAATTTAGAGATCCCCCTACTACTGTGAAGCAATCATACAGATTACAGTAGGCTACCGTAAAGCAATCATATTGTTGCTTCATTATCAATATGTGAACTGTTATACCTATGAATATAAATTTATTTTTCACATTATCTTTTCATTTTTCATGTCACATTAATAATATATATATATACACACATATATATATATAACATCTACAATGTATCTTATTGTATAAGATAATATCGATGTAGATACTGACAGACCATCCATTTTTCAAACAGACTATGTAAACTTACAGTATCAATATACTACTGTAAATGTATTTTCTCTTCTTGTAATTTTCTTAATAACATTTTCTCTTCTCCAGCTTAATTTATTGTAAGAATACAGTATATGATACATATAACATACAAAGTGTGTTTTAATCAACTATGTTATTGGTAAGGCTTCTGGTCAACAGTAGACTATTTGTAGTTAATTTTGAGGAGTATCAAAATTTATACATGAATGTTTGACTGCACAGAGTATCAGTGTCCCTGAACCCTGAATTGTTTGAGTCAACTGTATTATGAAATAATTACCACAATAATTTTAGTTAGCCAGAAATACCTACTTTTGATAAGTCAATGTGCATTCTTCCAGACTTCAAAAATAAAGAGATATACAGTAATTTACCAAAACAAGACCATACGCTATGTATTGTTCAGCAAGTATTTTTTTACTTCAACAATGAATATCTTATTTCAATGGGTGTGTGTGTGTGTGTGTGTGTGTGTGTGTGTGTGTGTGTGTGTTTCTCTTATTCACTTTAATGGGAACATAGTTTTTCCAATAAAGAGATACTTCATAATTTGTTGAAACATCCCTCTTTTAGCTCATCTATTTTTCTTAGCACAAATAGTGTTTAAAGTAATATACTGTTCCGATGCTTTTGCTTTTGCATAGGAACAGTATATTACTTTAAA
The DNA here is from genome assembly GCF_000325575.1 of Pteropus alecto. NCBI lineage: Eukaryota > Metazoa > Chordata > Mammalia > Chiroptera > Pteropodidae > Pteropus > Pteropus alecto. The sequence goes on along the minus strand of NW_006435066.1, from coordinate 123,871 downwards.
CACTATTTGTACTAAGTGTTTAATGGGATGGTCCCATTTTCTGTATAATAGAAACCTAGAACTAAAGTTGTTTTACTTTTCATAGGTAATGATAAATTAACCTCCAAGAAGGTTGTGCCAATTTAGATTCCCTTCAACAGTATATAATAATGACCTTTGCCCCACCTACTCTAATACTGTATAGCATTTATTTTTTAATCTTACAAATCTGTGGTATATTAGTAATTGCATAAATATTAAATATTAATAGATATAATAAATGAAATCGTTAAATATTTATTTAAATATGTATTTACTTACCCTTATTGTATATCTTTATTTGTATAACATTCCACATTATATATAGTTTATATAAACATTTTTATACGTTATTGTCATGGATAAAACTAAACTTTTCTATTACCATGCCATACATGTATTTTTTCAACTTTTCTTTTGCCTCAGAAGATGATTTTTGACATAAATATTTTTATGCTAGCCAGATGTAAATTCCATCTGAAATCTATACCCTGTCTTATTACAATGGTATTTAACATCAAATGGTCATATCTAGAAAGTCTTTAAAGAAAAATTACTGGCAACAACCAAGATATACAGAAGTTTTTGAAAGATTGTCATTTTTTATACTTTTTTCTCTTGATTAGAAAAGTCTAGCTAAGAGTAGGCAATTGTCAGAAAAGTTGACCAAATAAAGGCCTGGATGGGATAGAGGAAAGAGATGGATTGGTGGCAAACTTGAGGCAAGGGACAGAGGATCAGATTTATTTTTTGAGATAGGAGTTCTAAGGACCATGGTAGATGTAAAACAAGAATCAGCTGTCTTCTCACACTGATTTTGCCTGAATGATATTTTCAGGACATAATTATAAATAAGTATTTGCGACCTTGTCCATAGATGTGCGGGTATATACACTGTTTTCGCTACTCTAACATGACTATCAAACGATCTCTATCTGCACTATTTATCACTCACCCAACATTCATTTCCCACCTCTGTAAGCTGATTAAAACCTTCTTGTTTCCTGTTTTCTTCAGAAACAGCTCATTTAAAAGATTAGTTAAACATGGTTATACTCTTGTTCAATGATAACTTAGCAGCAATGGAACGCAATTTTTTTTTCTTTTTTATAGAGAAACTGTGAAGTTGTTCTATTTTAAGCAGGTTATAATTTTATTTGAAAATAAATTGATCTGTGAGTACAGCTAATTATTTGAATTCCGCTTAATTTTATTTGACTTCCATTCACCAAACTGATTCATTTTATTGGCCTCTGTGTTTTCTGTTGTAGAGAAAACAAAACAAAACAAAACAAAACAAAACAAAACAAAACAAAACAAACAAACAAACACAAAATACTTTGTGCTCTTATTTCAGTGATTACACGGAAATAAGGATTACAGAAATAGCATTGCATTTAACATGATTATCATTTTTGATTTGTGCAGGCCACACCAGAAACCCAAACATCTCTTGGAGGATGAATTTCCCTTATTACTCAAAAGATTTTGCTTATTTAATAGCAATTCTGTCCTTATAAATCACTTTTAATATCAAGGATGGATATTGGAAATCTATTTCAATCTATTGGCTGAGGCCATGGAAACTTACACTAGTCATAGCACATATAAGAAACTCATTGTTGCTTTTCTAATTCTAAAAATATTTGTGCTAGATACTGGTTACCCAATTTCTTCTCCAAGTTGAAATCCCAGGTATATAGGACTCTAAATTTGGTGATCTGAACCCCTACATTCAAGAACATAATTTCTCTAGCAGAATGGTGACATGATGCAAGGGAGTTTTGAGCAATTATGCTGATCTGGCAGCAGTATTCAAATTAAATTAATGGATTTCTATAGCAAGTAACAGAGCTAAGAAACTATAGTCTAGATGGTATGGGCCCAGGTTGAGTGAAATAAAATAATATAATTATAATAACATATTTAAAGATAAGGGATTAATGGGAGAATGCCTTTTAGTAGCTATTTACCATTACAACTCTATGAAGTAAATACAATTTATACCGATTTTACAGATGAAGAAACAAAGCTTCAGATAATTAAAGTAATTTTCCCAGATGGATTATGGTGAAAGACAGATTCGTATCTCATACCCCAAAGCCTAGGCTCCTAACACCTACAAAACAAAATTCTGCCTGCTGAAAATAGTGACATCAGAAACATGGCCGAGTGTGAGAAGTACCCAGATCCCTCCCCTAGACACAACAATAAACAGAGTATCTAAAACTCAACAAAAACCACCCAAATTGCACACCAACACGTCTGAGCATGAGATCTGTACATAAGAGCTAACACAGGTCAGAACCCTTGGAGTCTGGTGGTAGACTGGGAGAAACAAAGAATTTGCCTCCCGCAGCAGGAGCTCCCTGTAGGAGGAGGGGGCAAGGGAGAAGGCGCAGTGAACAGACCTGCTTGGGAGAGCTTTGAGTTCCACGTGGCCAGCAGCAGTACACAGACATCAGAGAATAAAGAAAAGTAGGAATGGCAGAGAAACAACCTTCGATTATTACCAGACGTGGTTGTAAAACCGAGGCTGAGCCGCAGCCTTCATCGCACAACCCAGAGGACCCCTTCCCCCATACTCTCCGAGACTAAATATGGCGGAGCATCAGGGAAAACTGAGCAAATACGACCAAAACTGTTGCTAACACTGACAAGGACTGAGACTGAGGGTAGCAAGTGTGATTGAATATCGATAAGGAAAAAAAGGCATTATCAAGACTTTATATAAAGCAAGAATACAAAATGATTAGACATCACCTACTGGGAACCAAAATCAAAAACATCTTCTTTGAAACAGGCAAAAGAGACCGTTTTATAAAAAATCTTTCTGGAAAAAAAGCAGAATACACTTTCATTAATGCCCAGGCAGAGAAAAAGTCCATTAAACACCATGAACAAACAAAATGACAAGCCATCTCAGAAAAAAAAGAGAAAACTCTCCAGAAAATAAGCTTAAAGACATGGAAATATACAACTTAAATGACAGAGAATTCAGGATGTCACTTCTGAAAAAAACTCAATGAGATCAAAAATAATATCAACAATTTCAGGAACTGAAAAACAGCTAGATGAGCAGAATGAGTTCTTTATCAAGGAGATTAAAACCCTCAAAAAAGAACCACATAAAACTTCTGGAATAGAAGAACACACTGCAAAAGATGAAAAATAAAATAGAAAGCTAGGGAAATGAAATTGACAAATGGAGGAAAGGATCAGTAATATCAAAGACAGAAATCTAGAAATAAATCAGAAGGAAGAAGAGAAACCGAAGAATGAAAAATAATGAAAGACAAATACAAGAAATAGCTGATACCATCAGGAGAGGAAACATAAGAATAATGGGAATTCTCAAAGGGGAATAAAAGCAGGGACTAGAAAGCATTTTCAGACAAATAGTTGAAGAGAATTTCTCAAATCTAAGAAATGAGAGGGAGCTTGGAATTCAAGAAGTCAACAGAAAATCCAATTATCTTAACCCAAAAAGTCCTTCACTAACACACATTGTATTAAAATTATCAAAAATCAGCAACAAAGAAAGAATTCTCAAGGCAGCTAGAGAAAAGAGAATGGTAACCTATAAAGGAAAACCCATTAGATTAACGTTGGGTTTCTCAGCACAAACCCTAGAAGCCAGAAAGCTGTGGAATCAAATATTCAAACTATTAAATGAAAGGAATTACTAACCAAGAATGATGAATCCAGCTAAGCTCTCCTTTAGATATGAAGAAGAAATCAAGACCCTTCCAGACATACAAAAATTGAGGGAATTCTCCACTATGAGGCCTGTGTTACAGGAAATACTGAAAGGGATCAGCTCTCCAAAAATAAAATGACAAAAAACAAAAACAAAAACAAAAACAAAACACATACTTAAGAGTATTAATTAAGAGTAATAAAAATAAAATGACAAAAAACAAAAACAAACACAAAAACAAAACAAAAACAAAACACATAATTAAGGCGATTAGCAGGCAGAGAGAAGGAGAGGAGCACAACACTTACTAAGAAGAAGGCATAGAAGCTTAAACAATAAGAAGAGATTTGTTATACAATATAGTAATAAACATTCAGCATACATAGGGACAAATTGTGACAACTATGAATAAAAAGAGGAGAATTTAAAGATCCAAATTCACAAAGAGGAATGGAGTTAAGGCACATGCAGAAGAAAATGGATGACTATTATATATACATATATATAATAGTTACCATCCTTAGCATATTGGTAATAGTAACCACATGCCAAAGATTGAGAACTGAACTATATACCATAAAACAAGAAGGATCAGAGGGAAAACCCACAAAACCCACATGCCAAAGATTGAAAACTGAACTATATACCATAAAACAAGAAGGATCAGAGGGAAAATCCACAAAACCCAACCAAAGTACAAAAAAAAAAAAAAAGACAAACAAACAAAAACAGACACACAAGGGCGAGGAAGCAATGGAAACACAGAGCTACCAGAAAGCAAAAGATAAAATGGCTTTGGAAAACCTCACATTTCAATAATCACCTAAATGTGAATGGACTGAACTCACCAATAAAAAGGCACAGAGTTGCAGATTGGATGAAAAAACAAAACTCAACCATATGCTGCCTCCAGGAGACACAACTCATCTCCAAAGACAAATATAGACTCAAGGTGAAAATGTGGAAAATGATATTTCAAGCAAATGACATTCAGAGAAAAGCAGGAGTAGTGGTACTAATAACACACAAAATAGACTTCAAAATAAAAATGTAAAGAAAGATACCAAGGGACACTTCATAAAGGGAATCATGTACCAAGAAGACATAACACTTCTTACATCTATGCTCCCAACTGGTGAGCCCCAAAATATATAAAGTTATTACCAAAAGAACTAAAGGAAAAAATAGACCAAAACACTATCGTAGTAGGAGACCTAAATACTTCACTGTCAGATATGGACAGATCATCCAAACAGAAAATCAATACGGAAATGACATCCTTAAATGACACATTAGACCAACTGGACATAATTGACATTTACAGTACTTTTCATCCCAAAAGGGCCACTTATAAATTCTTCTCTAGTGCACATGGAACATTCCCAAGGATTGACCACATACTGGGACACAGAGATAGCCTCAACAAATATAAGAGGGTTGAAATCATACCGACCATATTCTTTGATCATAATGCTTTGATACTAGAAATGTCTGTAAAAAGAAAGTAGAAAGAACCACAAATACATGGAGTTTAAACAACATATTCCTGAAGAATAATAATACAACATATCAAAACTTTTGGGACACGGCAAAAACAGTCATAGAGGAAAGTTCATATCATTATTGGTCTATCTCAAAAAAAACAAAAATGAGACTAAATAAACGACCTAAAACTCCATCTTAAAAAAAAAAAAAAAAAAAAACTAGAAAAGGAAGAACAAATGAAGTCTAATGTCAGCAGAAGGAAAGAAATAAACTTACAACAGAAATAAATGAAATCAAAAACAAAAAATCAATAGAAAAAATGAATACGACAAAGAGCTGGTTCTTTGAGAAGGTTAATAAAATTGACCAACCCCTGGCTAGTGTCACTAAAGAAAAAAGAAAAGGACACATAAACAAAATCAACAATGAAAAAGGGAGATTAGGACACACACTGAAGAAATACAAAGGATCATACAAGAATACTATAAAATAGTATATTACACCAAATTTAATAACCTCAAAAAAAGGGACCAGTGTTTAGAAAGATACAATCTTCCTAGACTGGATCAAGAAGAACTAGAAAATCTAAATAGACCAATTAGCAGTATGGAAATTGAAAGAAACATCAAGTCTACTAAAACCTACCATAAAGTCAAAGTCCAGGACCAAATGGCTTCACCTGTGAATTCTACCAAACATTCATAGAAGATATAATACCTATTCTCCTCAAATTCTTCCACAATATTGAAGAGGAGGCAATACTTCTTAACTCATTTTATGAAGCCAATATTACCATGATAACAAAACCTGGCAAAGATAACACAAAAAAAGAGAATTAAAGACTAATCTCTCTCATGAACACAAATGCAAAAATCCTAAATAATATACTAGCAATCCAAATACAGTAACATATTTAAAAGATTATACACCACGATCAAGTGTGCTTCATCTCAGAGGCACAGGGATATGCCACATAAACAAATTACACCACATAAACAAATTAAAAAATAGGAATCATATGATCATATCTATAGATGAAGAAAAAGCCTTTGACAAAATACAGCTTCCACTTATGACCAAAATACTTAACAAAATCGGTGTAGAAGGAAAGTACCTTAACATAATAAAGGCCATATATAACAAACCCTCAGCCAACATTATACTTAAATGGTGGGAAACTAAAAACCTTCCCTCTAAGATCAGGGACAAGGCAAGGCTGTCCACTATTGCCACCATTATTCAATATAACATTGGAGGTCCTAGCGAGTGCAATCAGGCAAGAGAAAGATATAAAAAGTATCCAAATAGGAAATGAAGAAGTCACACTGTCACTATTTGCAGATGACATAATTCTCTATATAGAAGACCCTAAAGACTCCACAAGAACACTAACAGAAGCAATAAGCAAATACAGTAAAGTTTCTGGATACAAAAGCAATGTTCAAAAATCCATGTAGTTTCTTTATTCTAATAATAAAGTGTCAAGAAAAAAAATGGAAAAAATAATTCCTTTTTCAATTGCAACAACAAAAAAAATTAAATACCTAGCAATAAATCTAACAAAACATGTGAAGGACCTACCTATATAATGAAAACTATAAGGTCCTATTAGAAGAAATCGATGAAGATACAAAGAAATGGAAAAATACTTCATGTTCTTGGATTAGATGAATCAACATAGTTAAAATGACCTTATTTCCTAAAGCATTACACAGATTTAATGCAATCGTCATTAAAATCCCATTGGTAGTTTTTAAAGAAATAGAAAAATAAATCATCATATTTTTATGGAAAAACAAAAGACCTCGAATTGCCAAAGCCATCCTGAGAAAAAAAGAATGAGGCTGGAGGCATCACTCTGCCCAACTTCAAATTATACTGCAAAGCAACAATAATCAATACGTCATGGTATGGGCAGAAAAATAGACACAATGACCAGTGGAACAGAATCAAGAGTTCAGAAGTAAACCCATGTTTATGTGAGCAATTAACTCTTGATAAGAAAACCAAAAACATACAGTGGAGAAAGAAAAGCCTCTTCGATAAATGGTGCTGGGAAAACTGGAAAGCCACCTGCAAAAGAATGAAACTAGATTATTGTCTATCACCGCACACCAACATTAACTCAAAATGGATTAAGGATCTGAATATAAGACCTGAAACAATAAAATACATAGAAGAAAACATAGGAACTAAACTCAAGGACCTTGGACTTAAAGAGGATTTTATGAATTTGACCTCAAAAGCAAGGGAAGTAAAAGCTAAAATAAACGAATGGGACTCCATCAAACTAAGAAGCTTCTGCATGGCAAAAGAAACTGTCAATAAGGTAAAGAGACAATTATCCACATGGAAAAATGTATTTGCAAAGAAGGCCTCTGATAAGGCCTTAATATCTAAAATATACAAAGGACTCATAAAACTCAATAACAACAAAATAATGATTCAATCAAAAAATGGGCTGAGGACCTGAACAGATACTTCTCCCTAAAGGACATACAAATGGCCAACAAAATATGAAAAGATTCTCAACATTGCTAGCTATTAGGGAAATGCAAATCAAAACCACATGTGATACCATCTTACACCTGTTATAATAGCTATAATCAACAGGACAGGTAATAAAAAATGTTGGAGAGGCTGCGGAGAAAAAGAACTCTCATACATTGGTGGTGCGACTGCAAATTGGTACAGCCGCTATGGAATACAGTATGGTGTTTCCTCAAAAAAACTAAGAATTGATCTATCATATGATCCAGAAATTTCTTTACTAAGTATTTACCCCAAAGACTTGAAAACTCATATCCAAAAAGATATTTTCACACCGATGTTCATAGTAGCATTATTCACAGTGGCCAGGACATGGAAGCCACCAAAGTGTCATATGATAGATGATTGGCTAAAGAAGCTTTGGTACATATATACAATGGAATATTGCTCAGCCATAAGAAGAGATGAAATACAGCCATTTGCAACAACATGGATGGACCTCTAGATAACCATTCCAAGTGAAATAAGCCAGACAGAAAAAGCTGAAAATCATATGATATCACTTATATGTGGGATATAAACCTAAAATAGCAAAGGAACAGAACTAACAAACAGGGTCTCATGGACATGGAAAATATACTAGTGGTTACCAGAGGGTAGGGGGGAGGTATATGGGCAAAATGTGTCAAATATGTGGTGGTAGAATGAAATCTAACTATGGTAGGTGAACACAGAATGTAAATATATATATACCTACTGTTAAAATGTTTAGCTGAAACTTACTGGATTTCGTTAACCAATGTCACCATAATAAACAAACAAACAAACAAACAAACAAATATTATCAGTCAAAATAAAATAAAATAGATAAAAGCAAAAATACAAGCATATGTGTAAGCTCACCAGTCCTTTTCTTCATCTTGCTCATGAAGTATCAAGTACCTCTGATTATCTAGTCATCCAACTAAAACCTAGATAAATGAAATCTGAGCTTCTGGTCAAGTTGGGAAATTACATAAGCACTGTGCTTTCCTCCTCGCAGAACAACATCAAAATTACAAATAAACTATAGGACAGCCATAATTGGTAGTCACCTGAAGTCTAGCTGAACGGAAATCCTACAACTGGGGATACCAGGAAAAGGCTACCTTGAGACTGGAAGGAAGGAGGACACAGAACCAGTTGTTCCTGTACCCACATGTGGCAGTTGAGAATTTAGAGGGATATCTCAGATGCCAGGGACATACGAAGAGGAACTGAGTTATCTGGCTTTGGGGCAAGAACTAGAGGGACAACTTTCAGACAGAAGTGCTCGCAGAAGCCATTGTTCCTTTGTTAAGCTCTCCCTCCTCCTGGCACGCAGATGCAGGCAGGCACCATATTGGAGCCTCCATCAACCTGGCTAATACTGTTTACCTTGACCTATTGATTCTCTGAGAGCCCACCCCACCCAACTTTCAGGCCCATCCAAGCTGTTTCCAGTGGATTTTCCATACAAATAGCCTATCATAGTTCATGCTGAGGACTTTCCTAAAATTTTTCAAAGGTTCACAAATCCTAAACAAGTAGCATCTTGCTTTGGCATTCCCCATACTTCTTTCTGAGAAGCCCCAATACTGGCACTAGCAACAGCGAAACTTGGTTTGAGGCTTGGCCTCTAAAAGCATATCTAAGCTTAGCATTGATGGTAGGCATCTGCGATTGCTTGGTGGCTCATGCCAGGTGGCACCAGGTAGGGTACAGGCTGTGGATGAATTTGGCCTGTGGTGGGGCTCCTCCCAGGAGACCCTGGCCTACATGCCGATGGCCAGCTTCAGTCTGAGCTAGAGCACAACCCAAGCCATATCTGAGGATGACATACCCGAAGCATAGACAGAGTAGACACCAGAACCCTGATAAAGTGACTCCAGCTCTGGAGAGTCAGCCCCTCACTGGCAAGTACTCACAACCAATCAGCCTGAGGGGCAATCCCTCCCATTGACAGGCAAATAGGAACAAGGCTCAGCTATAACAGAAGAGCATACACAATCCATACAAGAAACGTACCTGGAGCACCCAACTTAGGTGACCAGGAAAAACTGTCATTAATCAATATGTAGTTACTGCCATTTTATTATTCACTTTTTGCATCTTTTTTTTTTCTTTTCTTTTTATTCTTCTTAAAGAAGGCCCTCTAACATTTCCTTTAATACTGGCTTGGTGGTGATGAACTCTTTTAGCTTATTCTTTTCTGGAAAGTTCTTCATCTATCTTTAGATTCTAAATGATAGCTTTGCTGGGTTGAGTAATCTTGGTCATAAGTCCTTGCTTTTTATCACTTTGAGCATTTCCTGCCAATCCGTTCACCTGCAAAGTTTCCATTGAGAAATCAGCTGGCAGTCTTATGGGAGCTCCCTTGTAGATAACTAATTGCTTTTCTCTTACTGCTTTTAAAATCTTCTCTTTGTCTTTAATCTTTGGCATTTTAATGATGATGTGTCATTGTGTGGGCTGCTTTGGGTTCATTTTGTTTGGAACCCTCTGTGCTTCCTCAGCTTGTATGTCTATTTCCTTCACCAGGTTAAGGAAGTTTTCCATCATTTTTTTTTTTTTAAATAGGTTTTCAATTCCTTGCTCTCCTTGTTTTCCTTCTGGTACCCCTATGATATAAATGTTGGTATCATCATTGATGTTGTCCCAGAGGCCCCTTAAACTGTCTTGATGATTTTGGATTCTTTTTTTTCTTGATGCTGTTCTAATTGAGTGTTTTCTGTTATCTTATTTTGATCCTCTGCTTCATCTAATCTACTGTCGATTCCTCTTTAGATATTCTTCATTTTAGTTACTGTATGCTTTAAGCCTGACTAGTTCTTTTTTATGTTTTCTATCTTTTTGTTAAAGTTCTCACTGAGTTCATCTACTCTTCCCCTAAGTTCATTGAGCATCCTTATAACAAGAGTTTTGAACTCTGCATCTGGTAGACTGTTTTTTTTTCTATTTTGTTGAGTTCTTTTTCTGGAGCTTTGTTCTGTTCTTTCATTTGGGACATGTTTCTTTGTCTCCACATTTTGGCTGTCTGCCTGTGTTTGTTTATATGTATTAGGCATATCTCTCAGTCTTAGTAGAGTGTCCCTATGAAGTAGGTGGCGCTGTGGGTCCTAGTGGCACAGTCTTCCCTGATCACCCAAGCGGGGTGCTCCAGGTATGTTTCTTGTATAGGTTGTGTGTACTCTTCTGTTATAGCTGAGCCTTGTTGCTGTTTGCCTGTCAATGGGAGGGATTGACCTTCAGACTGATTGGTTGTGATTACTGGCTGGTGATAGGCTGACTCTCTGGAGCAAAAGTCACTTTAGCAGGGCTCTGGTGCCTGCCAGTCTGCCCTTTGGGTGTGTTGTCATTGGATGCAGCCCCAGGCAGAGCTAAAGCTTGGTTCAAAGATGGCCACTAGGCATGCTGGCCTTGGGGCCTCCTGGGAAGAGCCCCTCTAAAAGCCAAGTTCAGCCACATCCTTCCCGGGGCCACTTGGCATGAGACACCAAGCAATCTGCTGGTGGACTCACTTGGCTTAGCAGTGTCTAGAGAGGCTAAGCCACAAACCAAGGCCAGCTGCTCTTAATGTCAAGCTTGGGGCTGCTCAGCGAGAGATATGGGCCATGCTGAGGCCAGATGCTGCTTGTTTAGGTTTTGTGAACTTTTGAGAGATTTTAGGAAAGTCTGCAGCATGAACCATGACAGGCTCTTTGTATGGGAAAGCCACAGGGAGCAGCTTGGGTGGGCCAACATGTTGGGTGTGTTGGGTCTCAAAGAATCACAGGGTTGGGGTGACCAGTGTTATTCAAACTGATGGCGGCAGCTTGTGTCTGCCTGCTGGGAGTGGGCAGGGTTGCATGGTCAACAAAGCAACAGTGGAGTCTACCAACACTCTGTCTGGGAGAAATCTGCCTCTCCAGCCCTTGCCTTGAAACCATACAATACAGTTTTTTCCATATGTTCCTGGTGTTTTCTGACCTGCTGCTCCACTCGATCAGAGCGAGCGAGCCTGTCAGTGATTAAGTCTGAGTGCAGGCCCTTTATGAAGAATTCCAGCCACTCTCCATCTCACTTAGCCACAATCTCTGCTGGTTTTCACAGCCAGAAGTTTTGGGGACTTCTCTTCCCAGCACTAGAATTCTAAGGTGGAGAGCCTGGTATGAGTTGAAAACCTTGGCTACTCCAGAGGGAGCTACACAACCAAGATATCCCTCCCAATTTTCAACTATCACATGTGGGTGTAGGATAAGCTCATTTTTCATTTCTGCCCCTCCTACCGATTTTAATGCGGCTTCTTCTGTTTGTTCTTAGTTGTAGGACATCTGTTCAGCTAGACTTCAGGTAGTTATCAATGATGGTTGTTCTGTTGGTTAGTTATAATTTTGCTGTGGGAGAGAAGGCAAACATAGCATTTACTTTACCATCTTGATCATAAATCTCTCCATATTTCAAAGTCTGTAGTTCATTACTGTAGTCCATCACTGAATAAACTCTGAGCTCCCTAAAATGTTCTCAATGGCTATAATGAAATTTACAAAATAAATTTACTTTTTTAAAAAAGCATTCTCTATTTGTAAACAATCTGTGCTTTGTTATAAGAATATAAGAAACTATGTTTTTAAGAAATACAGTTTTCAGTTGTCACTGTTGTCTGTTAAATAAATGTATGTTCTTTAGTTGACATGAATTTTCTAACGAAAATACAGTAGCTCCTTCCATTCTGATTAATAAATCAATGTATCATATCAAATCAAAGTTCGAAGACTGTACTAACAAGAATTAGAACTGAAGTCTTGATCATTTTAAAAATCTCTTTCTAGTGCAACTACCTTTATGCAAGATTGTTTTTATTTGTCTATGTGTAAATGTAAGCTAGAATTTGCCATATCTTATAATTTTCTTCAATACCTGTAATAACATGCATGTAAAGAGTAGATGAAAAATTATTAAGCCTTAATGGTCTAGAGACACAGGCAAAAAAAAAAAAGATAAAAATTTATGAACTCATGAAAACATAGCAATAGTGCGAATTCAAACATATTGACCAAGTCCTGATATGTTAATGAATTGGGGATATATAGAGACATTGAAATTCCATATTTTGTTTAAGAAAAAAGAATAAGGCTGCAATAAACATCAGGATACATATTGCTTTATGAATAAATGTTTTCAATTTTTTGGTGTAGATCCCCGTAAGTAGGATTGCTGGGACATGGGCAACAGTTCAGTGGTCACCAGAGGGAATGGGGGAGAGGGGAGTTAGAAGAGTAAAGGAGATCAAATATATGGTGACTGAAGGAACTTTAATTTAGGCAGTTAACACCCAATGCAATATACACATGATATGCTATTGAATTGCTCAGTTTTTTCTTTTAAATTTTTTAATTAAAAATTAATGGAGTGATGTTGATCAACAAAATCCAATAAGTTTCAAGTGTGCAATTCAAAAGTAAGTCTTATATGTATTGCATTGTGTGCTCACCGCCTATAGTTAGATTTCTTTCTGTCACTACATATGTGACTCTCTTACCTCGATCTACCTCCTCCCACCTCTCTGGTAACCACTAGTCTACTGTCCATGTCTGTGACTCTCTGTTTGTTTGTCATGTTTCTTTGTTGCTTTTAGATTTATATCCCACATATAGGTGATATGTGGTTTCTAACTTTTTCTGTTTGGCTCATTTCGCTTAGCATGATTATCTCAAGATCCATCCATGTTGTCGTAATAGCAATATTTCGTCTCTTCCTATAGCTGAATAATATTCCATTGTATATATGTAGCACCTCTTCTTTATTCAATCATCTATTGTAGGACACTTTGGTTGCTTCCATGACCTGGCCACCATGAATAATACTGCTATGAACATCGGTGTGCACATATCTTTTCGGGTAAATGTTTTCAAGTTTTGGGGGTAAATACCCAGTCGAGGGATTGCTGGATCATATGGTAGACCAATTCTTAGTTTTTTGAGGAACCTCCATACTGTTTTCCATAGTGGCTGTACCAATTTGCAGTCCCACCAGCAGTGTATGAAGGTTTCTTTTACTCCACATCCTCTACAACACTGGTTATTACTTATTGTGTAGTAATAGCCATTCTAACAGGTATGAGATGCTATTTCATTGTGGTTTTAATTTGCATTTCCCTAATAGCTAGTGATGTTGAGCATCCTTTCATATGTTTGCTGGCAATTCGTATGTCTTCTTGGGAGAAGTCTGTACAGGTCCTCTGCTCATTGTTTAATTGGATTGTTTGTTTTTATGTTGTTATTGAATTCTATGAGTTCTTTGTATATTTTGGATATTAGATCCTTATCGGAAGCATTGTTTGCAAGTATATTTTCCCATTCAGATGGCTGTCTATTTGCTTTGTTGATGGTTTCTTTCACTGTGCAGAAGCTTTTTAGTTTATTGTCACCCATTTATTTATTTTTGCTTTTGTTACTTCCCCTGCCCTTGAGGTCAAATTCATAAAATCCTCTTTGGGTCCAAGGTTTATGAGTTTAGTATTTATTTTTTGCTATGCAATTTATTGTTTCAGGTCTTATATTCAAGTACTTAATCCATTTTGAGTTAATTTTGGTGTGTGGTGATAGACAACAGTCTTGTTTCATTCTTTTGCAGGTGGCTTTCTAGTTTTCCCAGCACCATTTATTGAAGAGGCTTTCTTTTCTTCTCCATTGTTATGTTTCTGGCTCTTTTGTTGAAAACTATTTGCCCACATAAATGGGGGTTTACTTCTGGAATCTCAATTTTGTTCCACTGGTCTGTGTGTCTGCTTTTCTTCCAATTCTGTGCCATTTTGATTATTGTCTCTTTGTAGTATAATTTGAAGTCAGGCAGAGTGATGCTTCCAGCCTTTTCTTTTTACTCAGGATGGCTTTGGCAATTTGGAGTCTATTGTGCTCCATACAAATCAGTTAATTTTTTTGTTATATTTCTTTAAAAACTGCCAATTGGATTTTGATGAGGATTGCATTAAATCTGTATAATGTTTTAGGTAGTGAGGTCATTTTAACTATGTTGATTCTTCCAGTCGAAGAACATGGAATATCTTTCCATTTCTTTGTGTCTTCTTCAATTTCTTTTAATAGAGTCTTATAGTTTTCATTACATAGGCCCTTCATATGTTTCATTAGATTTATTCTTAGGTATTTTATTCTTTTTGTTGCAATTGCAAAAGAATTTTACTTTTATTTTTTTCTGATAATTCATTTTCAGAGTATAGGAATGTTATGGATTTTTGAACATCGATTTTATATCCTGAAACTTGACTGCTTGTTTATTATTTCTAGTAGTATTCTTGTGGAGTCTTTAGGGTTTTCTATATAATCATGATGTCATCTGAAAATAGAGACAGTTTGAGTTCTTTATTTTCCATTTGAATGCTTATTATTTTTTTCTCTTGCCTGATTGCACTTCTTTGGACCTCCAATATTATATTGAATCAGTGATGATAGCAGACAGACTTGTCTTATTCCTGATCTTAGAGGAAATTTTTTTTTTTTAAATTTTCACCACTAAGTATAATGTTAGCTCAGGGTTTCTTGT
The DNA here is from genome assembly GCF_000325575.1 of Pteropus alecto. NCBI lineage: Eukaryota > Metazoa > Chordata > Mammalia > Chiroptera > Pteropodidae > Pteropus > Pteropus alecto. The sequence continues at coordinate 108,618 of NW_006435066.1, read as the reverse complement.
ATATGGCCCTTAATATGTTGAGGTAATTTCTTTCTGTACCTATTTTATTAGGTGTTTAGACCATAAATGGATGCTGTATCTTGTTAAAAGCTTTTTCTATATCTATTGATATGATCATGATTTTTATTCTTTAATTTATTTATGTAGTATATCACATTAATCAATTTACATGTGTTGAATTGTCCCTGTGTCCCTGGGATGAAGCCCACTTGATTATGATGTATAATCTTTTAATATGTTGTATTCAGTTCACTGGTATATTATTTAGGATTTTTGCATCTGTGTTCATGGGAGATATTGATCTTTAGTTTTCTTTTCTTGTATTATCTTTACAAGGTTTTGGTATGAGGGTAATTTTGGCCTCATAAAATGAATTAGGAAGTATTGCCTCTTCTTCGATTTTTTGAAAGAATTTGAGGAGAATATGTATGGTTTATATTTCAGTACTAGTTACACAAACTCTCCTGGGGATTCTAGGTGCTAAGTTTGGGAGGATCTGGAGTGGGGAGAGAGTACGCTCTGGATTGATGGGGGCAGGATGCTGCTAAGCTCTGTATCTCAGTCTCCTGCTTGGAAATGGCAGCTGCTAAAACACAACTCCTCTTTACTTAATTCCCACTCTACTTTCTGCCCTGATCCCTGGGCTTCACTGCATGGAACATGTTAATCTCTCAGGCAGGGCTATTTGGAGAAGTGGCTGCAACTTCTCCCCTCCCCCTCCTTTTACGGGGAGCTCCAGCTCTATATGACAGCTTCCTTGTCCCTCCCAATCTACCTCTGAAACTCCCGTGGCTCCAACCTTTTGAATCTCTGATGCACAGATCTCTCAGATGTGCTTGTGTGCAGATTGGGTGTTATTTGTTGAGTTTTAGATGTTCAGCTTATTATTATTTCAAAAGGAGAGATACAAGGAAATACCTCAATCCACCATGCTCTTTCCTGCTTAGCTTTTTTTTAAGCCTCTTCAATAGGATAGGTTCTCATTGATATAGCTCTTCCAGCAACTGTTAGAATTCTTCACTTACATGATCATCAATATGTATTATGAAAATAATAATAGTTTAATTAAAATATATAATAGAAAAGAACAATGATATACCACACTGCAAGGCTAAATATATTTGAGGACCCTAGGAGAGTAACATTTTTCATTAAAAAATTTCCTCTTCCATTTCTCCTTCTGTTCTACATCAAGAATATAGAAACCTCTTCTGAATCTAAAATGGAACTACTAGCATAGAGAGACCATTTATATGCGGGGATTTCTTTTCTTCTTATGAAAAATTTACTTCTCATATCTTTAGAGAAACCTCAAGTCAAATTCTATCTTCTACTAAAACAGTCAGTCCCTTAATCTGTCTCACTTTTTGGAGACTGCTAGTTGGGAAAAAGTATGGTGGTTCATTGCAGCAGGAGTTGGAGTGGCAGGCAGCACATATAGCACTAGTCTCTGCAAAAGTTCCTATTAGAGAATTTAAAAGGCCTACTTTTCTTTACTAATAGAGAATTTCAGGTCACACTAGTGGCATTATGAGGATCTACCAACAGAGAAGGTTGAAAGGTAGCCAGAGTTGGAGACAATTTCAGTGAAAGACAACTCCACCTAGCCCTAGAACCGGTCAGGTTTGATGTGAGAAATGAAGTTTATCTCAAGGCCTGAAGCATATCAGCTATTTACTAAAATGATATGCCTTTTACTAAAAATTGATGAATAAAAGTCATTCTCCATACCCCACTACCTACCCTCCTCCTAACCTGGATGAACCTATTTTCAGAGGACTTTGAAGAAACTATTTCCACTCCAGTCAGTATTAAAAGAGTTGTCAGGAATCTGTAGGGGATGCCATTCTTCAGCCCAGGATGCAGTTGATAATCTGCTGGTACACTGGTATTAAAAAAAATAATAATAATCAGAATACTCAGAGAAAGCTCCCTTTAATCCAGTCATTCTTATATATCTCAATCATGATCTTTTCATTCGAACATGCAATTGTAGCATCTATAACTGTAGTGTTTGTCTTCTTAGTAAGATGAAATAAAGTCAGCCTAACAGGGTTTTCTACATTTAGGAGTATCTTCTCCCTCTCGTTGACATGGTACTAATACTAGAAACTACAACATCCTATACAAGTTTTAGAATATATTTTTCTCTCCTACCTACCCACCTTGTCTTTCTTCTTTTCTTCCTGACTCATGAAAACATTCACTTGAAGTTGTGCAGGTATAAGCAGAATAAATATAGAAATAATTAGGTAGCTATCAAGGAATGATGGAGAGTAAATGCAGCTCTCTGGGTATTTTAAGGAATTACTACAGAATTTGCAAAAACAAAATTTCCTGTGGTAAGAAGTCTTAGGCAGTTGATAGATATATGATAGAGACATGGATATAATAAAAATTAGAGATGCAAACAGTATGATATAAATTGCATTGATAAATTATGATAAATATATTTCTAAAGAAGAAAAGTAGAGGATCTAGGACAAGTCACCAAGGGAGACATTTGAGGTGAATGGAAGTGGTTCAGAGCTAGGGCATGGCAAGAGAGAAGGAAGTAGCAAAGATGTAAAAGTTGCTACCATGCTTCTGTTCATCTCTATCTTTATACTGATAGCCGGTATCTCGCACATAATGTGTGCCTGGGACACTACCAAGTTTTTATATATATTATCTCCTAACTGAAACCCTATGAGACAAGAACTATTGCTATTTTTATTTTATAGATGAAGAAACTTAAAGAGAATACAAAACATTTCCAAAGGCATATAGCTAGCTAGTAAATGAAAGAATCAGAATTTGAAGCCAGGTACCCTGTATTGCTCTAAAGCTTAATACAGGACTCATTACATTAGTTCTAATTTTGATTTTCTGGAACCAATCCTTAATTCTCTAAATATGCCAGACAACTTTCTCTAAATACCCCATCATCATGTCACTTACTGACAGGATCCTCTTCCTACTTGTATCAGGGCTAATCTCTACAAGTTGTTAAATCTCCACATTACAGAAACTTGCCCTATTTCTCTCACCATGTTTCCTACTTTTCTGACACATACCCTCTCACTTGAGTAAAGTTCTCAGTATCAAATAGAGTTAATTTAATCATTTTAGTTATAAAATTTAATCCCTCAGTTTTTTTCATCTCAAGCAAACCAAACACCAGCAAACTGATACACGTTTTAAAATATTCCTTCTTTTTAAAGTCATTTTCAATTAAACCTGGCAAATATTTACTAAGTTTCTGTCATGCATAGACCAGGCTGTTTTCTGGGAATACACAGATGAATTCATGAAATCCAGAGGTAAAAAAAAAAAAAAATTATAATATAGATAAGGGAAAAAATATGGATGATCAACCACTTAAAAAAGTAGTTTTAATAGTGAACATCATTTTTAAGTTTGAGGCATTTTCTTCCTCTTTTATACTAGAGAGTGATGGAGATTTAGGAACTATTGTAATTTTTGGATCTCTTTCATTGTTAATTTATTTCGATTGATTTATTTGCCATCATTAAAACTGTAACATATTGGAGTCACTTGTAATTAAGAAGCATGCATTCTTAATGAAACTAATGAAATCTGGTTTTAAAATCAATATGGCCTGTTAAATGAAGATCACCTGCCATTTGTCATTATGCATAGAAGTGGATATACTATGTCTTCACAGGAGATATGCTTTTTTGTCACTTTTAAAGTTAAATTTATTGTGGTGACATTGGTTAATAAAATTATTCATACATTGCTGATGGAAATGTAAATTGGTACAGCCATTATGGAAAACAGTATGGAGGTTCCTCAAAAAATTAAGAATGGAATTACCATATGACCCAGTAATCCTTCTTCTGGGTATCTACTCCCCAAAATTGAAGTCATTTATCCATAAAGATACATGCATCCTGATGTTCATTGCAGTATTATTCATAAGATATGCTTAAAAAAATGGTTCATATATATACCTTCATAGCTTTTACTCTAAATACCAATGCTATGGATCTTCCTTATCCACATGAAAACTTTAAGTGTTGCATTTAAATGCATATGATTGCATTTTTTTTCCAAAAGCAAGTAGAAACAATAATAATCCTTTATATTATAACACTGGAATCATGAATAAAAAGCAAATTGGTGTTTTCTCTGGGATGATAAGCTTATCTGTATTTGTCACTATGCCTGTTCTCTAAAAGTAACTGTATTACTGTCCATATGCAAATTTACAGTGCAAACCCTTTGAGACTCAGAAATGAAATTATTATTAACTTTCTATGGTTCACATTATTATCACTATGTTTGTGAGCAATTAGTTGGAAAGATTTATGGTGATTTTAAAGGAAAATGCACATGTAAATTAACCTCATTTAATCTTTTTAAAAAGTTTCATCAAGTCTTTTTCAATTTGTTTTAAAAATGAACACTCTACAAATGATATCCTCATGGGAAGCATCACAATTGACTAGCTCAATAATAACGATACATTTATTGCTACTATTTTTTATTTTATTAATAAAACAACAACCAACTACTAATAAAATTGTTACTATTTTTAATCCTCCTGAAATGTAAGGATTCAAAAAGAACTTTGCTGGGACAAGCATGTACTGAGTATAACCAGAACTTGTTTTTAATACGACAGATTTTCCATTTTATTTAGAACACAGACATAAATGGTTTAAATGTGTAACTAAAATAAATTTGTTGCCCTGTTATTATTTTGTAAACTCAGCATTATCACTAGATCCTATCCTAGTGATGAGAAAGAAGATAATATTATTTCTCTTCACTTTGAACATAATGATCACTTAAGACAGGAGGATAGCTGTTAGATAAAATTACTCATCAATATAATCAGTGGAGAAGAAATGCTGATCACAGGAGTAGAACAGGACAATCACAGTAGATATAAACCTAAAATACATGGATTTAACATGGCTTGGACTTGTAACTGGAATAACAAAAACATAAAATT
>NW_006435066.1:102415-103570 GCF_000325575.1 Pteropus alecto | reverse complement strand
TTTACTTACAAGGATAAAATGTGGGATCTAGTGGAAGATAAAATAATCAACAAATTAAATTTGATAATGATCTCATTAATCTCAAAAGTATCAGTATCACCGTATATTTCTGGGTTTTTTTTTCTCCTTCTGACATTATCTCTTAATCCTTTATTTTTAATCAACCTATTTCATATAGATTTGAAAACATAGAAGTATGGTGTTGAAATAATCAGCCTACTATGAGTTCATCCTCAAGCTTTTCTCAGCTCCAGAATATATTGTTACTTGCTCAGCAATAAAGACAGGTAGTTAGACAATTACATGGAGCCTCTAGGGAGTAGGGAAGTTAAATAGTCAGAGCCAACTTGTAGGTTTTAAACCTTGAAATGGAGTGAAGTTTTTTTGAATGCTCAAAAAAACTTTTAGTGCCAACCAAACCATCTATCATTATGGTAGAAATGGAATCCTATGATTTGTTAACATCTCAACAAATAATATGCTAGTATTGTATAGAAGTTATCATGAAATTAATTTACTATCTAGACCAGGGATTGACAAACCAGTCAGTACTCAAAATTCAACCTACCACTTGTGTTTTATTTTATTAAATTTATTGGGGTGACATTGGCTAATAAAATCATATAAGTTTCAAATGTATTCAATAATATGCCATCTGTATATTGAATTGTGTATTCACTACCCAAAGTTAAATTTCCTTCCGTAACCATATATTTGACTCCCTTTACCTTTATCTACCTCTTACGTTTTTTCTTTCCCTGTGGTAACTTCTAAATTGTTATCTGTATCTGTTTGTCTTATTCGTTTGTTGTTTTCAGTTTTATATCCCACATATGAGTGTAATCATATGGTTCTCAACTTTTCTATTTGACTTATTTTGCTTAGCATGATATTCTCAAGATCCATCCATGTTGTAGCAAATGGCAGTGTTTTATCTTCTCTTATGGCTAAGTAGTATCCCATTGTATATAGGTACCATATCTTCTTTATCAAATCATCTATTGAAGAGAACTTCAGTTGTTCAAAGTCATCTATTTTTTTTAAGTTGTTTTTTTTTTTTTCAACACAACCACACCCATTTGTTTTGCATCATCTATGGCATGGCTGCTTTCATACTCCAGTAACAGAATTGAGACATTGCAAGAGGCTGTACAT
>NW_006435066.1:95767-102299 GCF_000325575.1 Pteropus alecto | reverse complement strand
CATTTGGTGATTTACAGAAGGAAAGAAAAAGAAAAAGCCAAATCTTGCTCTATACATATAGCAGAATAGCTTTATGAGTTCGTTAGTACATAAATTAGAATTCTATTGAAACTGAGGCTTCGACAAATAGTTTATGTGTGCTAAAGATGGCCTAGAAGAGTTTTAATTTGATATTAATACAGTAAAAGTAGTTTCACCAGTATAAACTTACCACCCAGCCTCAAAAGTTTGTTGGAATTCAAATAAGCTTACAGAAATTAGTGGCTTTTGGAAAATATTTCAAATTGTTAATATGACCTGTTAAGAGTTTGGCTCATTTGGAGAGGTTAACGTTTATCCATGTATATTATTTACATATGAAATAATTTTTTTACATAGTGAGTGCACTTGAGAAACAGTATATATGTAATTCTGTGACTTTACCCTTTCCCTTTCACACAACACCTACTCATCACCACTCACTCATTAACCTCATGGCTTTCAAACCCACAATTCACTAAAACAGTACTGGATAAGTTCAAATACATTGACAACCTCTAGATCATTCTATTCAGTTGGTATAATTCAATCTTCACCTTTGTAATCTCCCAGCATCATTCAGTGCTGTTCGCTAACCTTCCTCCTTCAAATATTCATTTTTCTTGGAGTCAGTTATACTCTCTTAGTTCCCACCTCTCTCTAGCTATTTCTTATTTGGCTTCTTTGCAAGCTTTATCTAGCAATTATTTCTTAAAACTTTTCAATTCTTACCTAGAAGATTCCTCCACAGTCAAACTTCAATTACTGCTTACCTAAAAATGACTCAACATTTATATCTCCAGTCTAGACTATTTATCTGAGCTATAAACTCTTAAATCCAATTGCCTACCTGATATATTTTCTTGAATATTTTAAAGGTATCTCAAACTTGTGTACAAAACTGAGCACAAAACCTTCTCCTTAAATATGCTATTCTTATATCTCACTGTATTATATCACCTTCTATTCATGTACACAAGCCAGAAACTGTGAAGTCATCCTTGATACTACACTCACTTTCACTCCATAGACTCAATATATCTTCAAGTTTAATTTTTAACCCATAAACATCTGTTGACCTCAAGGGTGTAGAATACGAATGTAGTAGCCAGTGTATGCAGGTGCTGCATAAATGTGCCAATCATTAAAATTTCTAATTTCAATTTTCTATGGCTGCTGGTTTTAAACTTGTTCAATATTAAATGAATAAACTATACGGTTTTATTAAAATTTTATTTATTCCCAGGCAAATTCAAATATGGCATAAGTAGAGAGGGTTCAAATAGTTTACCATCATCCGTGGGAGTCACAAATTTTTTTTTCAGCACTTGATTCCTTTCACTTCTCATTTTACCACTTCTACCATCATCTCCCAGCTGAACTAATGCAATATCTCCATACTGGTCTCCTTGCCTCCATTCAGGCCCTTCTCTAAATGGTTCTCTAAACGGTTCTACAGACAACTATCATGATACTCAAATCTAATCATATCACCTCTCACTCAAAAGGTGACAAAATTTTTTTAGTAGTTTCCTATTACTTAATGTATAAATAAATCTCAGATCAGGGAAGCTTTAGTGGTCTCTCTTTGTTAAGTTCAATACTTTTGTTATAGAGTCTCCTTCTTAGTACTCAGTACAGTTATACTTTTGTGTTCCTTCACCAAGTCATATTTATTACAGTTTATGATTAGGTCTGTAATGGCAACTAGTTCCTTTTTGAATTACTAGATGGAAGCACAATGTATGAAATCTGGAAATACTCAATAACTATTTTTTAAATAGCTAAATGTTTACCTTATTGACTTGTTTAAAAACATAGTTCTAATTTCTAACTGAAAAAAATCTTAATGAAAACACAAAGACTAATAATGTGCCAGTTCCACAATTTTATTTTATTTAACATTCACATCAAATTCATGTGACAAGTACTAGAATTTTTCTAATTTTACAGTTGAAGAAACTGAAGCTCAGAGAAATTATTCCACTGTTCTTAATCACACAATTAGGAAATAAAAAATCCAGGATTAAAACTCAGATTCATCTGTCTCCACAATACCAGAGTGCCTTTCCTATGCTCCTCTGGGCAGGCAAGAAGTAGTGGCAAGCAGTTGTTTTTTTATAAAGCTAAGTTTTCTTTAATTCTTCCTGAAAAATAAATATTAGATTTAAATCAATTTTTGAAACAATACCAGAATTCTGATCTACAAGGGAAATTTTCTCCTTTTAATTGTCTTACTTTTTGTAAGTGAATAAAATATATCTGTATGTCTCTAGAGAACCAAAAGCAAATAGATTTTGTGTTATTTAAAGTAAAACATTTGAAAACCAAACGTAGAAGTAGTTATACTTAATATTTGAAAAATGTGCATTTCTTTTCCTCAATAATGCAGTTCTTTTCTTTCAGAATATTCTTTTAGAATATTTGAAAAAAATCAATATAACCATCTTCCTTTAGGCAGGTTATGTCGAAAGGGAGTGTATGGCTAGTATACAATTTATATTATGTCTCGGAAATAAAGAAAATAAATCATGAAAATGAAGAAATTCTAATAAGTGACATGAATTTTCAGTCTTGGTCATGAAAAGCAAATGGTTCTAATGTCCAAGACAGCTATTTCATTGTATTAGTGAATCTTGGGCACTCATAAATGATTTTTCATAGGTTCTTGGAACAATGTCATGTAAGACATTGCTGAAGCCAGTTTATATACCTTCCTTTAATGAAAGAACTAGGCAATTTTTTCAAGGGCAGAAGTCACCCTGCTGAAAATGAAGCAATCTCAAATTTCAATGCAGTATAGGCTAATAGCCACCTGTTAATAATTAGAATGATTTTGAACAAGGTGCACAGTCTGTGATGCTCCAAAAAAGCAGTGAAATTGTTCAGACATGATATTTACTCCCTTTTTCTATCTAATTGCCTCACTTAGAAAGAAAGCCACAGCATTTGGGTGTGGAGTCTATCCTTGTTTGGACAGAGTGAATCTTTCTACAAGAGAGTGTATAAGAGAATGGACTGTGAAACTACCTTTTCATGGCCCAGTTAGAATAGATGTCAGATGCCATTGCTGTGCATTAATGACCAGTGAGCTCTTTACTGAAAGAGATCTCTTTTTCTCCCCTGGTCAAGCAGCTAGAGAAATACAAAATAAACAGAAACCAAGAACAAACTCATAGTGGTTCTAATAGTTCTTATAGGGTTGTCTTTCTAAAAGAAAGATAATTTGGCTCAGAGTCCCTTAGACTTTCTTACATATTTCTTTTAGTAATTGCAAAGGTAAATAATCTTTTTTTTTTTTTAGTAAAATGTGTTTTTTTTTTTAATTTAAGTATATAAATATTGGTTATAATAGTTTCAGGAATGCAATATAGTAATTCAACATTTTTATAGCTTAAAAAGTGTAAATGATTTTTAATGAAGAAATTAGAAATATGAACAAGGTAACATTTTCCTTATTTCTAATTTGATTTTTTGGTTGTCCTGGAATAATTGGTTCAGCATATTTAATACAATAATAAATACAATAAGAGTGCAAGGATAATGCCTAGTAAAAGAGCAAAACTCATGTTTTTATATGAGTTAAATATATTGTACACCGGCACAAATAATTGCTGTTTTTTAAATTACAATGTAAAGTCTATTTAATACCAAATAACTTATTTAGGTCTAGAATGTTGACTAGATTTCAGTAACTGACTCTGAAGTCATTATATCATTTCCATTAGACATAATGCAGAATTTCCCAGGTAAAACACTGCACTTACTTTTTCAACTTAAACAATTAATAGACAAGGTGACTTTTTTGTATAAATACTTATATACAAAATTTTTTCTCCATCTAGGCCATAGATTCTTACTTTTTTTTTTCTTTGCAACTAGTTGCCTAAGGACTGAGTCTTATAGGCCAGCATTTCATAAAGTGCAATCTGGCATCAGAATCATCTGAGGTACTTTTAAAATTCAGAATTTTGAGTCCTATACAGATAATAAATTCAGATGCACAGACCATATTTTGAAATTCATTACTAAAGGTCATTATTTTTTTTTCCCCACTGGAAGTATATTTCCAGTATTTTGCAACCATTTCACTTGGCTGCCTCATTAAAAAGAAAAAAAAAAAGGCCTCCTAATGAAACAGTTATATGGGCAACTCTTAGTTTTTGATAAAATGGGTAAATTTGTGCTCCTAACTTGGTCAAAATAGCTTTGATTTATATCCCATTTGGTGGTTTTCACATAGAAATATTTTCAAATAAAAAAAAAAACAAATAAATGGACAAATAAATAAAACCTTGTTTATTTGTTTAGAATAATATTTATTATAAACATTATTTATCCTTGTTTATCCTGGTGAAACTGATTTTAAGACCTATTGTTAAGCACAAAGAGAAAGGAAAGAACATTGTAGGGCAGTGTGCAATGATCACAGTAAAACAGGTAACAAGGCATGATAGAAGACGATGAATTTTTTATCCGACTGCACAAATTAGACTCAAGAAAGTCTGTAGAGCATTGCTAGAGTAAAAATTTGAAAAGAGGATGCAGCAGAGCTCCCTTGCTTAGATGATTTTAGTAGTTACATTTCAGAAAATAAGATCAGGCACAACTAATTAATATGATCCTATGCTGCTATTTATGACAATTTTGTGTTTAGAGGTTCATGATCTGAGGTCTAAATACACCTAAGGGATGAGCGTGAATGACTTTTAAGTGAGTTAAAAATATCCTGAAATTATGAAGAGCTTTGTGTGCATGTGTGCTTTTTTTTCTGTCTAGGGGAGGGAGGAGAAGGTTATGTATAATTTTAATCAATTTCTCAGCGATGTCTGTGACCCCACAACAGTTGAAACCACAAGGAGTCTTTGGTTTGCCTTAAGGCCCCTTAGTTCCATACACTTACTGAAGCAAGGTTAGAGATTCTCTATTATCTATCTATCTATCTATCTATCTATCTATCTATCTATCTATCTATCTATCTATCATCTATCATCTATCATCTATCATCTTTGTTTGGTTTAGTGTCAGGGTTGAGATTTGTGTCAGGTTTAAATATATATATATATGTTAGACCTTTATATATTTTATAACGATTCCCCTGATTACTCTATCTTCCCTCTGGCTCTACATATAGACATTACATTACTGCTGACTGCACTCCCTATGCCATGCTCCTCATCTCCGTGACCATCTATCAACTACTATTTTGTACTTTTTAAAAACTGCACTGCTTTCTTCCAGCCGTCCCCTCCCCAATCCTCCTCCCCTCTTGCCATCACCAGATTGTCTTTTACGTTTGTGGGTCTGTTTTCGATTAGGTTTTTTTCTTTTTCTTCCTTAGATTCTGCATATAAGTGAAATCATATGGTATTTATCTTTCTCTGTCTGACATTTCTTTCAGCATAATAACCTCTAGGTCCATCCATGTTGTTGCAAATGGTAGGATTTCATTAATTTTATGGCTGAGTAATATTCCATTGTATATATGAACTAAAACTTTTATCCAATCGGTAATTCAATTCGTAGTTTTTTGAGAAACCTCCAGACTGTTTTCCATAGTGACTGTATCAATTTGCAAGCCCATCAACAATATCTAAGGGTTCCCTTTTCTCCATATCCTTGACAACACTTGTTCTTTGATTTATTGATGGTAGCCATTCTGACAGGTGTGAGGTGATATCTCATTGTGGTTTTAATTTTTATTTCTCTGATTAGCAACCATGAACATTTTTTCATATGTCTATTGGCCATTTGTATTTTCTCTTTGGAGGAATATCTATTCATGTCTTCTATCCATTTTTTAATTGGATTGTTTTTCATTGTTGTGGAGTTGTATGAGTTCTTTATTTATTTTGGATATTAACCCCTATCAGATGCATCATAAGCGAATATCCTCCATTCAGTAAGTTGTCTATGAAAAGAAATTGCTAGTAGCAAAATCAGGGAGTTTACTACCTATATTTTGTTCTAGAAGTTTTATGGTTTCAGGTCTTACATTTAAGACTTTCATCCAATTTCATTTAGTCTTTAATCCATTTTGAGTCTATTCTTGTATATAGTGTAAAAAGGTAGTCCAGTTTCATTTTTTTGCAAGTATCTGTCCAATTTTACAAGCACTATTTATTTATTTATTTAATCGAAGACATGAGTTAAACTGTCTCCCCATTTACATTCCCCTCCCATCTTCTCCCCGCCTCCCCCTCCCCACCCCACTATGGTAACCACTAGTCCATTGTCCATGTCCATGAGTCTCTGTTGCTTTTAGGTTTATATCCCACATATGAGTGAAATCATGTGATGTTCAACTTTTTCAGTCTGGCTTACTTCACCTAGTATGGTTATTTCAATGCATCCATGTTGTTGCGAATGGCAGTATTTCATCTCTTCTTATGGCTGAGTAATATTCTACTGTATATATGTACCAGTACCACAACTTCTTTATCCAATCATCGATCATAGGACACTTCAGTTGCTTCCATATCCTGGCCACTGTGAATAATGCTGCTATGAACAT
>NW_006435066.1:92362-93371 GCF_000325575.1 Pteropus alecto | reverse complement strand
GTTCCTTGTGCACTGGGAATAATTTATAAGCAGCCGTTTGGGTATGCAAGGCTCTATAAATGTCAATTATGTCCAGTTGGTCCAATGTGTCCTTTAAGGATGTTATTTCCTTATTGATTTTCTGTTTGAATGATCTGTCCTTATCTGACAGTGGGGTATTTAGGTCCTCTACTATGATAGTGTTTTGGTCTGTTTCTTCCTTTAGTTCTATTAGTAATTGCTTTATATGTTTCAGGGCTCCCTGATTGAGAGCATAGATATTAATAAGTGTTATGTCTTCTTGGTGCATGATTTCCTTTATTATTATTAGTAGTATTATTTTTATTTCGAAGTCAATTTCGTTCGTTATTAGTTATGCTACTCCCACTTTTCTCTGAATGTCATTTGCTTGAAATATTATTTTCCACCCTTTCAGTTTGAGTCTGTATTTGTCTTTGAAACTGAGATGTGTCTCTTGGAGGCAGCATATTGTTGAGTTTTGCTTTTTGATCTAATCTGCAACTCTGTGCCTTTTTATTGTTGAGTTCACTCCATTTACATTTAGAGTGATTATCAAAATAAGAAGTCTTTTTATAGCCTTTTTATCTTTTGTTTTCTAGTAGCTCAGTGTTTCCATTGATTCCTTCTCCTTGGGTTCCTGTTTTCTTTATTTTGGTTGGCTTTTGTTGTTTTTGCCTCTGGTTCTTCTCGTTTTATGCTGTATACTTCTGTTCTGAATCTTTGGCGCTTGGTTACCATTCCAAATATGTAAAGGATAGTGTGTGTGTGTGTGTGTGTGTGTGTGTGTGTGTGTGTGTGTGTGTAAAACTATCCTTTTTCTTCTTCTTGTGCCTTTTCTCCATTTCCCTTTTCGAATTTGGATCTTTGAATCCTTTCCTTCTCTGTTATTCTTGTCCCTATGTATGCTGAATGTTCATTTGTATCTGACAATAGCAAATCTCTTCTTATTGTTTAAGCTTATCATGCCTGTTCTTAATAAGAGTTGCACTCCTCTACTTCTATCTGCTAG
>NW_006435066.1:81585-92339 GCF_000325575.1 Pteropus alecto | reverse complement strand
TTGTCATTTTGTTTTAGGTGAGCTGACTCCTTTCATTATTTCCTGTAGTGCAGGCCTCATAGTGGAGAATTCCCTCGAATTTTGTATGTCTGGAAAGGTCTTTATTTCTCCTTCATATCTAAAGGAGAGCTTATCTGGATATATCATTCTTGGTTGTTAATTTCTTTCATTTAATAGTGTGAATATTTGATTCCACTTCTTTCTGTCTTGTAAGGTTTTTGCTGAGAATTCTGATCATAATCACATGGGTTTCCCTTTATAGATTACCATCTTCTTTTCCCTGGCTGCCCTGAAAATTCTATTTTTGTCATTTATTTTTGATAATTTTAATGCAATGTGTCTTGGTGAAGGCCTTTTTGGGTTGAGAACATTGGGTGTTCTATTGACTTCTTGAATTCCAAGCTCCAGCTCATTCTTTAGATTTGGGAAATTCTTGTCAACTATTTGTCTGAAAATGGTTTCTAATCCCTGCTCCTTTTCCTCCCCTTTGAGAATTCTCATTATTCTTATGTTTCCTCTCCTGATGATATCAGCTATTTCTTGTATTTCTCTGTCATTAGTTTTTATTCTTCGGTGTCTCTCTTTTTTTTCTGACTTATTTCCAGATTTCCGTCTTCAATATCACTGATTCTTTCCTCCATTTGGTCAACTCTATTTCTCAAGCTTGCTATTTCATTTTTTAACTCTTGCTGTGTGTTCTTTATCTCCAGAAGGTCTATTTGGTTCTTTTTGAGGGTTTCAATCTCCTTACTAAAGAACTCATCCTGCTCATCTTGTTGCTTTTTTCAATTCCTGAAATTGTTGATATGATTCATTTAAGATCTCACTGAGTTTTTTCAGAAGTACCATCCTGAATTCTCTGTCATTTAGATCACATATTTCTATGTCTGTAAGCTTATTTTCTGGAGATTTTTCTCTTTCTTTATGAGATGCCTTGTTACTTTTGTTGCCCATAGTATTTAATGGATTATTTCTCTGCGTAGGCATTAATGGAAATGTGTTCTGTTTTTTTGATGTTGTGGTTGTTGTTGTTTGTTTTGTTTTGTTTTGTTTTTCCAGAAAGAAGATTTATTATATAATAGTCCCTAGCCTGTTGCAAAGTATGCATTTTTCTTTTGTTTTCCAGTAGGTGGCATCTAAGTCTTTGGATCTCTGCTTTATATAATATCTTAATAATGTCTTTTTTTTTCTTATAAATGTTTAATCACACTTGCTACCCTCAGTCTCAGTTCCTGTCAGTGTTAGCGACAGTTTCGGTAGCATTTGTTCAGATTCCTCTGGGGCTCTGCAGTGATCGGTCTCAGAGGGTATGGGCGACAGGGTTCTCTGGGTTGGGGGGTGGGGGCTGTGGCTCAGCCTCGATTTGCAACCGTGGCTGGTAAAAAACAACTGTTGTTTCTCTGCTGTCCCCGCTTTTCTGTCATTCCCATTTCTCAGCCTTCTGCTCTGACGACTGGGCACTGCTGCCAGCCGTGGGGAGTTCACGGCTCTCCCAGGCAGGCCTGTTCAGGAAACTGGCTGCACCTTCTCTCCTCCCCTTCGTCCTGCAGGGATCTCCGGGGGCTGTGAGAGGCAGCTTTTTATTTTCTCCAAGTTCACTACCCGATACCCAGGGTTCTGACCTGTGGTCACTCTTATGTGCAGATCCCACGCTCAGACATGCTGGTGTGCAGTTTGTATGTTTTTTGTTGAGTTTTACATGTTCAACTTATTGTTGTTTCAAGAGAAGAGATCTAAGAATATCTCTCATTCTGCCATGTTTAATTCAATAATCCCAAACACTATATTAAAGAGACTGTTGCTACTCCATTGTATATTCTTGTCTCCTCTGTTATATATTAAATGAATGTATAGACATTCATTTATTTCTGGGCTCTCTATTCTGTTTCACTGATCAATGTATCTGTTTTTATGCCAGTACCACGCCCTTTTGATTTCCGTCACTTTGTAGTGTAGTTTGATATAAGGTAGCATGATACCTCCGAGTTTGTTCTTTTTTTCCTTAAAATTTCCATAGCTTTTTAGGATGTTTTATGATTCAATATAAATTTTTGCTTTATTTGTTCTAGTTCTCTGAAAAATGCCATTGGTATTTTGATAAGGATTACATTGAATCTATTGATTGCTTTGGTTAGTATGGCCATTTTAATGATATTGATTCTTCCTATCCATGAGCATGGTATAAACTTTCCTTTATTTGTATCTTCTTCAATTTCTTTTTTCAATGACATAATTTTCTGAGAACAGATCTTTGACTTCCTTAGTTCATTTGACTCCTAGGTATTTTCTTATTTTTGATGCAATTATAAATAAAATTGTTTTCCTATTTTCTCTTTCTGGAAGTTCATCTTGGTGTATAAAAATGCAACTGACTTCTGAACATTAATTTTGAATTCTGCTACTGTACTGAATTCATGGATCAGTTCTACCAGTTTTTTGGGTAGAATCTTTAGGATTCTCTACATATGGTATCATGCCATCTGCAAATAATGAGAGTTTTACTTCTTCCTTTTCAATTTGGATACCTTTTATTTATCTTTCTTGTCTGATTGCTATTGCTAGGAATTCCAAATATATTTAACAGAGGTGGTAAAAGTGGGCATCCTTTTCTTGTTCCTGATATTAAGGAAATGCTTTTAGCCTTTCTCCATTGAGTTTGATATTGGCTATAGATTTGTCATATGTGGCTCTTATTTTGTTGAGGTAAGTTTCCTTGATTCTCACTTTGCTGAGAGTTTTTATCATAAATGGATATTAGAGTTTGTTGAACTCTTTTTCTGCTTCTATTGATATGATCATATGATTTTTATCTTTCAATTTGTTAACGTGGTGTATCATATTAATTGATTTGCAGATATTGTACCAACCTTGTATCCCAGGAATAAATCCAACTTGATCATGGTGTATAATATTTTTAATGTATTGCTGAATTCAATTTGCTAATATTTGTCGAGGATTTTTGCATTAATGTTCATAAGAGATATCAGCCTATAGTTTTATTTATTTTTTTTGTAATGTCTTCGTTTGGTTTTGGAATCAAGGTAATGGTAGCCTCATAACAGTAACTAGGGAGCCCTCTCTCTTCTTGAATATTTTGGAATAGTTTAAGAAGAATAGGTGTTAATTCTTCTTTGATTTTTTTGGTAAAATTCGCCTATAAAGCCATCAGATCTAGGACTTATATTTTTGGGGAATTTTTGATTACTGATTCGACTTTGTTTCTAGAAATGTTTCTTTTTCTTCCAGATTGTCCAATTCGTTGGTGTATAACTGCTCATAGTATTTTCTCATGATTCTTTGTATTTCTGTGGAGTCTGTAGTTAATTCTCCTCTTTCAATTCTGATTTTATTTATTTGAGCTTTCTCTCTTTTTTCCTTGGTAAGTCTAGTTAACAGTTTGTCAATTTTGTTTATTCAAAATCAGCTCTTGATTTCGTTAATCTTTTACTTTTTTTTCTAGACTCTATTTTATTTATTTATTCTCTAATTTTTACTATTTCCTTCCTTCTACTCACTTTAGGCTTTGATTGCTATTCTTTTCCTAGTTCTTTTAGGTATAAAATTAAATTATTTAAGCTTTTTCTCATTTCTTGAGGTAAGCCTGTATTACTATGAATTTCTCTCTTAGGACTGCTTTTGTCGTGTCCCATAGATTTTGAGTGGTTGTATTTTCATTTTTATTTGTCTCTAAGTATCTTTTGATTTCTTCCTTGATCTCGTTGTTAACCCATTAATTGTTTAGTAGCATATTATTTATCCTCCATGTGTTTGTGTATTTTCCAGTTTCTTCTTGTAGTTGATTTCTAGTTTAGTAGCATTGTGATTGGAGAAGACAGTTGATAGGATTTCAATATTCTTAAATTTATTGATACTTGTGTCCTAACATGTGGTCCAACTTGGAAAATGTGCCATGTGTACTTGACAAGAATGTATGCTTTGCTACTTTGGGGTGAAATGCTCTGAAAATAGCTATGAAATCCATGTGGTCTAGTGTGTCATTTAAGCCCATTGTTTCCTTGTTGGTTTTCTGTCTGGAAGATCTGTCCATTGATGTCAATGAGGTGTTATAATCTTCTGTTATAGCGCAACCTTTATTGGTGTTAGTTCATCAATGGCTGAGTTTAGTACCTGGGCTGACTAACTGTGGGAATTGGCCACACCCACAGCGTATGAGTTGTTATGTGGGGGCTGACTCCCCTGAGTGAGATTTGCCCTAGCAAACTTGTATACTTGTTGAGACCACCCTTTGTGTGTACTGCTTATGGGTCCAGTCAGAAATTTCTCTGTTGTAGTCTAGTTCCAGCCTCCGTGTGTGTTTATTTTGTGGTCCCTTGGGAGAGTCTCCCCAATAGGCTAAGATCAGTCACTACCTTTGATTGTTTAAGGCTACCTGGTGAGAGCTACAAAGAGATCCACAGATGGTTGCTGCCAGTGCTGGATTTATAGGTAAGCGGAAGAGACAATGCTGTAGGCTATGGTTTGGCTACCTCCAGTATTGGGTCTAGGGCAGTTTATCAGAAAGATCAGTGTGCCTCACGACCCGAGGCTGCTTGTCAGTTGCCTGTAAAACTCTGTGACTGGAAGAGCCTCTGTGTGATACACACATTGTGTTGTGCGGGAGTTACCTGAATATATTGAGCAGATTCCCCCTGTCACTGCAGTGTTAGTTTTCATGCCAGTGCTCTCTCTGTGGCTTCTGTACAAGTCTCAGATCACAGTAAAACCAGCCACTGCCTATTGGGCCTTCAGACACCCAAGAACTGTTCAAGAAATATTGAGGCTTACAGGCAGGGGTTTGTAACCCACCACAGAAAGGCACAGATACACAGATACACAGGCTTTGTGTGGGTAACACAAACAGTGCTATTGTTTGCTGTTGAATTCATGTCCCAAGGGAAGCACAGGATGGGACTGAGTTGCCCGTGAATGGGCTTGCCACAGATAATTTGTGGGTTAGGTGGGATGGAATCTCAATGATGCATGGGGCTGTCAGGCCTGTACAACACCAGATTTGCTGCCAGTTCTGGCACCGCAGGCTCTCATAAATGTCATATAACACTGAAAAACCTTCTGATATCTGGGATAAGCCCCAAACCCTTGAGATCTGCCTAAGCAATATTGTATCCCATGCTGGCAGCAGTGATCTGTCTGGCTCTGTTTCCCCCCAAATTTGCACACTGCACTAGCCTAGGTTCATTGTCTGTGCAGAATGACAATGAAATTCGGAAAAGGTAGGGTGGTGGTGGTTGCCTGTCAATGAGATGCAGTAGGCAATTTGTGGGTTGCATGGGGCAGGGTCTCAGAGAGACAAGGGCCGTCAAGCCAATACAACCTTAGTGTTGCTGCAACTTCTGTGTTTACCTGTGCATTCTCACAAAAGTCGCCAATCACAGCAAGACCAGCTACTGTCTGGAACTGGCCCACAGATCCCCATGATGTGCCCAAACTAGTGGAAGCAGTGATCTGCCCTAAACTATCCCCGAAATGTTCTCGCAGTGCTGGCTGGGGTCTGCTGCCAGCATGGAATGTTTGGCCCTAGAGAGGGGTCAGGGTGGGGGCAGCCATTTGTTGCCTAGCACCTAAGGGAATCTGTGGGTTGGATAGGCCAGTGCAGCTTCAAAATTGTCCATGTGGGGGGAGGGTTCAGCACAAATAACCTGAAGCCTACTGGTAGACTGTCCCATTGGGGGGCCCAGGCCAAGGCACAATGGTAGCTTCCTGTCCAGCCTTTGTTCTGGCACCAGGTAATGTAGCCTTTCCCTGTATGACTCTTGCCTGAGACTTTGTTCCTCAGCCAATGCCCGGTGTGAATGTCTGCAGATGAGAGAGTCTGTGTGTGGGCCTTTCAAAAGGGCGTCTGGGATTTTAGGCTCCTTCTATCTCATCCAGCTAGCCAGAATCCCCACTGATTTTTATAGTCAGATTTTTAGGAAACTCCTCTTCCCTGGGCTGGGACCTTGGGCTGGGGAGCCCCCAGATGGGGTTAGGACCTCTCTCTCCTTCAGAGGGTCCTCTGTAGCCTTGCTCTCCCTCCCAGTGCTTCACCACTACCCACAGGTGCAGGACCAGCCCAATTTGCATCTTTGCCTCTCCTACTGGCTTCGATGTGACTCCTTTATATTATAAAATGTATATGTTACAATCAGCTGGACTTCAGGTGATTTTTCACGCTGATTATTTTGTAATTTGATATAATTTTTAATGAGGACCTGAGAGGAGGGGAAACTCACTTTTACCTAGTTTGACATCTTCTCAACTTTTTTGAGAGGTTAGAGATGTAAGCAAGATGAATATCTGAAAAGCTGGGAAGGAAGGGAAGACTGCTTACACCCACAGATAAATGACATATTATGGCCAAAACCTTATTTTATTACCTGGGCCCTGGTACAACATTTTATTTTATTCATTACTTCTAGCTTCCCCAACCACACACATTTAGCAGAAACACTAACCTGCAGGACATACAGAGTTTGTGCTTGGCAGAGCATTGTCAAGATAAAGCAAAACACAAGTTATAAGCAGGACAAGCATTCTCTAATTCAATTTTGAGGCTCATTCCTTTTTCAGACCAATTTCCTTCTGTTTCTTTGATACACCAAGAGTGTTCTCAATTTCTGAACTCTTGTTTTTTTTTCCTCTGGCTGGAACAATTTGCCCCTAGATCCTAAAAGCTTTATTCAAAAACAGCAGAATTCCTTTCATTTCTTTTTGTTAAAGCATGCAGTCTCTATCTCTAATCTCATCAGGTACTTGCATTATCCTCATGTATCCAAAGTCACTCTAACCAACATGACTTTATCCAGATCCTGTATCAGGAAGGCTTATGGTATATGAAACATGATTTTGATTGTGGAGAAATAAACAATAAGTCAGTGAAAAATGGAATGAGCCCTATGTGCAAAAGCTGCAAGTGTACTGAAGCTTGTAAAATTAAGTTTATAATTTGGATGATTAAAAATAATTTTAAACAATAGTCATCTACTTATTGAAGAAGCAGACCATTTGCAGCTAATGGTAGATAGGTATAACTAGTCCTCCCATGAAGCAGGACTCCCAGGAAAAACTATTTGTCACTTATAAAACTCTTTGGCTCTGGTTAACTTAAAGTCCAACTTTATCTACAACTAACTTTTGAAGGTAATTATTATCAATTAATACTGTGCAAGGTAGTGACCAAAAACTATCTGGTATAAAATCCATAGTTTGTATGAAAACATGTATGCTGTTATTCACTCATTTACTTACTAATCATTTATTATTAGCTGGCATAATTTGCCAATGAAGTATTATTTCAGTTCAAATCAGTTCAATAAATAAGAAAATATTATTTACAGATTGTTATTGTTATTATGAGGTACCAAAAAAACATTTTTATTCAATATCTTTACTATCAATAGTTTTAATGTTTGTCCACACCCTATGCTTGAATTTCACTTTGGAAGAATATTTAAAATGAATCATATTACACATGGGAGTCAAGAATATGATGTTGTAGCCGCCAGCCCCTGACAGACACACAGACCACCAGAAATCAGTGAGTTACAGGAAACACACTCTTTATTCAGCCAGCTGGGTCTGCCAGGGATACGCAGACCCCAAATTAAGCAGCCCTGAAATGTAGAGGTACAGGGTTTTTAAGCCCTAAATCCCTATTCTTCATCCCATTTGAACACACAAGTCTATTTTTCTTCTTTTTACTAACTGTTAACCCATAGGTTGGTTGTGCAAGCGGGGTGTACAGAAGCAGAAAGCTTATTGTTAGGCATTATGTTCCCATGGGTGATAACCAAACAGTAATTTTCCAGCCAGCACAATGATACCAAATCAGATTGATAAGGTTGTGCTGCAAGTAGATAATAAAGAGGACCCAAATTGTATCAATTCATAGTGAGATAGAGGAGATTAAAATAGATTAAGAAATTAAAGGGGCTAAAGAAATTTGGAGACCGGAGTTTTTATTTTATATCAGATTTCCAAACTTGAGCCCTTGATAGGCTATTTCCTCTACCTTCTTAAAGCCAGATTTTCAAAGATATTTATTTGGGTGATTATATCCAGGAAAGCCACACTAATCTAACTAAAATAAGAAGTGAGGAATGTTAAACACATTGAGACTTTGCCCTCAGGGAACTGAAGTGACCCTCTTCACATAGCAGCCTAGTTAACTTCTTGCCTGGGAATTGCCGATATTTCTCTTTTTAAAAAAAATCCTTTGATTATTTCTGATGGTTAGCGAAAGCGTCAAATTCTAACCTTAGACTACAAAAATTCTCCTTTTATGCCTACCCTTCCAACCTACCACCCCACACACATGGCTTACTAAAATTTTCCAGGTGACATATTCAAATCATATATAGTCATGCATTCCTGATGGAATACTGTCTGAGAAATGTGTCATTAAGCAATACTTTCATTGTGAAAACATCAGAGTACATTTACACAAACCTAGACAGTATTGCCTATGACGCACTTATGCTGTACGGTATAGCCTAGTTCTCTTAGGCTACAAACCTATACGGCATGTTACAATACTGAATAATGTAGGAAATTGTAATACAACGATAAGTATTTGTGTACCTAAGCATATCTAAACATTAAAAAAACTACATTAAAATACAGTTTAAAAGATACAAATATGGTACACCTATAATGGCTACTTAGCATGAATGGAGCTTGCAAGATTGCAAGTTGCTCTGGGCGAGTGAGTGAGTGAGTGGCGAGTGAATATGAAAGCTAGAACACCACTGTACACTACTGTAGACTTTATAAACACTGTCCCACAAGCCCTCCCCCTGCTTCCTTCTGACATGGTCGAAAATAGAACATTGAAGCTGTCAATATTGCTCCATGAAAAGAATGTGGGCGGGATTGATTAGAAATATTGAGAAGAAACTGGTTGTGTAATGCATAGGTCACCATAATAGTGATGATTGTCAGCAGAGAATGAAAGGTATCCAGAGGATCAGTAGGAATAAAAAATCAAGATGGAGAGATAAAGGAACATAGGGGATTTTTATGGCAATGCAGTTTGGGCTATTGCGTGTTGGAGAACTGGTCAGATTTAAAAACTTTGTGGTATTTACTTTTTTAAAAAAGGAGGCTGTTTAACATGTAGAGGGTGTAGAACTGAGGACTCAACATTTGACTTTGGAAATTTGATTTTGGTTCCATTGTATCTGGCACAAAGGGCTCTCTCTGATGTTGAATTGATGGAAGAAATAAAACTTTTCTATGTTTTATATCATTAAAATCTGAGAATATTTGCAAAGTACAGATACAGGTTGGCTCCATACTACCACAAAAAAACTTTTAGTAAAGTGGCAGTGTCATTTAAAACTTGTGGACAGCTCCTGTGGACTTGTGTCCTTAAACAAGATCTTTGGCTTGCAAAAAAAGATTTATAGTAATGTATTCTGAAGATCATCAAACTAGATCTGGGAGGGTTGGAGCACCCTCTAAATATTCACCATTGGAGAGGACAGGTTCCTCTGTGCTGAAACAAGTCAATGGGTAACTGATTAGGATATAATCTGTGCATGCAAAACTGAGTTGCTGTGAGTAAGAGGAAATCTATTGCCAAGCCCCACAGCTATTGCTTCCATCAGAGAAAAAAAAAAATCCTCCCGAAATATATATATCTTTCCATTCCTTACAGGAAATTCATTTCCATTGTAATCTTGTGGGACCATCATCATATATGCAGTTTGTCATTGAGAAAAAAATGTTGTTATGTGGTGCATGACTGAGCCTGAAACTGAGTAATGTATGGAAAAAAAATTGGATTCAAATTTAATTTGAAGTCCTGGTTTATAAACATATAAAAAATAATTTTAGTATAACATAGCTTTTGATTATACTATCTCACTCTAAATGTTACTTTAATATTCTTGACATAATTTTATCATGTTAGTTTAAAATCACATATTTTACTCAAATCACATAGCTATTTTCGTTTTGTGGAAGAAGAGAAAGTCTTTTTAAAGTTCCCTTTCACCTACAAAAGAGGTTTCATTTAGCTTTACCTTACTACCATTCTAACTCTTACTCCCAGCAGCCTTCAGTCTTCCTTCTGTTTTTCTGACACACCAAGCTTGTTCTTACCTCCAGAACTCTTGCTTTTTACTCTGGTTGAAACAATTTGTCCCTAGATTTGAAATCTTGGCTCTAAACCAACAAGGAAATACCTTCTAACTTACTTCTACTAAAGTGGAAATCTCTATTCCTAAGCAACTCTGACAACATCAACTTCTAGTGACCAGATGACCCTGTGTCCACTTTCTGTTTTTTTTTTTTTTTTTTATTTGTCCTCTCAAGCTTTATTGGGAAGTAAGATGGAGGAAGCTATTGAATTGTTTTTTCCCCTGGGAACTGCTATTTTTGAGGTCCTCTCATCAGTAAGCTGGAGAAGCAGTCTCTAAATAGGTTGCAGAGTTGAGCCATTCTGAAGGAATATTAAAAAGTAGGTTGGGTACAGGGTGGGAAAGTCAGGAAATTCTCTGGAGTCTAAATGAGATTTGATGATATCTTCACTTCAAATACCTTTATTATCTACTCGTGTCTGAAATACTCAACCAAAGGGGCTTTCTAAAAGAGATACTAGAGCTTGATGTAGAAATTCATGAAAGAGTTTACAATGTAAAGACAATGGTTTCACACAGGGAACATCTGATATTCCTCGTTTTTTCCCTTCCCATTTACAGATGGAAAAACTGTCCTAATCTAAGCCACTAAGTGTTTTAGAACACTCCAATACA